>NC_088238.1:43649923-43749923 GCF_036934945.1 Oncorhynchus masou masou
CGCTCTAACGACTAGGCTACCCTGCCGCCCCCGCCACCTTAGAGACAGCTGCCCTATGTACATAGTCATTGAACACTGGTCACTTTAATAATGTTGACCAACTGTTTCATCCACTTTGTATGTATATACTGTATTCTAATCAAGTCGCATCCTATATAACTACTGCAGTACACACCGTTTCTATTAATTTACTGTCCATACTGTTTTTATATACAGTTGAAGTCGGAAGTTTGGCAACACCTACTCATTCAAGGGTTTTTCTTCATTTTTCAAAACGATGAAATAACACATATGGAATCATGTAGTAAGCAAATGCCTTGATGACAGCTTTGCACACTCTTGGCATTCTCTCAACCAGCTTCATGAGGTAGTCACCTGGAATGCATTTCAATTAAAAGTTCATTTGTGGAATTTCTTTCCTTCTTAATATGTTTGAGCCAATCAGTTGTGTTGTGACAAGGTAGGGGTGGTATACAGAAGATTTGGTAAAAGACCAAGTCCATATTATGGCAAGAAAAGCTCAAATAATCAAAGAAAAAACGTCAGTCCACTATTACTTTAAGACATGAAGGTCAGTCAATACGGAACATTTCAAGAACTTTGAATGTCTCTTCAAGTGCAGTCACAAAAACCATCAAGCGCTGTGATGAAACAGGCTCTCATGAGGACCACCACAGGAAAGGAAGACCCAGAGTTACTTCTGCTGCAGAGGATAAGTTAATTAGAGTTAACTGCACCTCAGATTGCAGCCCAAATAAATGCTTCACAGAGTTTAACAGACACATCTCAACATCAACTGTTCAGAGGAGACTGCATGAATCAGGGCTTCATGGTTGAATTGCTGCAAAGAAACCACTACTAAAGGACACCAGTAAAAATAAGAGACTTGCTCAGACCAAGAAACACAAGCAATGGACATTAGACTGTTGGAAATCTGTCCTGAGGTCTGATGAGTCCAAATGTGAGAATATTGGTTCTAACCGCAGTGTCTTTGTGAGACGCAGAGTCGGTGAACGGATGATCTCCGCGTGTGTGGTTCCCACCATGAAGCATGGAGGAGGAGGTGTGATGGTGTGGGGGTGGCTAGCATGGCTAAATAAATAAAAACCCTGGAATGAGTAGGCACGTCCACATTTTTGACTGGTACTGTACATATATTTATATTCTGGACTCATTTATTCATTGATTATTCTGATATTTGTGAGTGTACAAACTGTATAGTATAGCAGTACTTGTGAGTGTACAAGCTGTATAGTATAACAGTACTTGTGAGTGTACAAACTGTATAGTATAACAGTACTTGTGAGTGTACAAACTGTATAGTATAACAGTACTTCTTAGTGTACAAACTGTATAGTATAACAGTATTTGTGAGTGTACCAACTGTATAGTATAACAGTACTTCTTAGTGTACAAACTGTATAGTATAACAGTATTTGTGAGTGTTCCAGCTGTATAGTATAACAGTACTTGTGAGTGTTCTGATGTGTTCTGTGCCTACTGTAAGTACTTGCAAGTGTTTCAATGGATGTGGCAGGATGATGACACCAATGTGTGTGTGTGTGTGTGTGTAAGTTCACCTGCTAGCCACACACAACCAACATTTCCGTTTTCTCAACCAAACACGAAGATGTTTAATTTTGCTCATGTTCTCTCTCTCACACACACACACACACACACACACACACACACACACACACACACACACACACACACACACACACACACACACACACACACACACACACACACACACAAAGACTGGCCACGTGCACCTTCCCGTAGAGAGAGCGAGCACAGGAAGAGAGAGAGAGAAAGAGGGAAGGCTCGTAAAGAGGGTGACCGTATGGAAAATAAGTTCAACGTACGACTAGCTTCATATAGAGCAGACCTTCCACCCCTACAGAGAAGAGAGGGAAGAGAGTGCACCAGAAAAGAGGAGTGAACAAGAAGTTACTGCGGTACAAAGTAAAACATACAACTGTACTGCTAAGACCAGAATTCAATGTCATACATCTTGTTTCCACTGCTCAGTAAACATATACTTCCAGATATCTATATGGAGTCATTGTTTTTGTGTGGAAGGTTTTTGGTTTGTTCAGAATATAATCAACCAGACATTTGATTCCAGTCAGAAACATTGATTCATCATTAAGCTATGATTGAGAATGACACAGAGAGAGCGAGAGAGAGAGAGAGATTATAAGGATGGCGGAGAGAGAGAATAAGTGATAGAGAGAAAAAAAGAGAGATACTATTGGTGAGAGAAAATTAGAAAGAGAGAGAGGGGGACAGAGAGAATTGAGGACAGAGAGAGATACTGTACCGTGCGTGGAGACACCAATAAGAAGAAGAGACTTGCTTGGACCAAGAAGCACAAGCAATGGACATTAGACAGTTGGAAATCTGTCCTGAGGTCTGATGAGTCCAAATTTGAGATTTTTGGTTCCAACCGCCGTGTCTTTGTGAGACGCAGAGTTGGTGAACGGATGATCACCACGTGTGTGGTTCCCACCGTGAAGCATGGAGGAGGAGGTGTGATGGTGTGGGTGTGCTTTGTTGGTGACACTGTCAGTGATTCATTTAGAATTCAAGGCACACTTAACTAGCATGGCTAAATACATAAAAGAGACACTATTGGTGAGAGAAAATGGGAAAGAGAGAGAGGGACAGAGAGAGATACTGTACTGTGGGTGGAGTGGTAGGTAGGCTGGGGGAATAAACTGGTGTAATCGGGGCCAGTAGTCAGTAGTGACATCTCTTTGGGTCTCTTACATAATTTAACATCCTATTGATTTGTCACTGGCAAGATTTGGCCCTCAGCCAATATGCAATAGCATTTGTAATATTTGAGCTTCAGCCAAGAAGAAAGGGCTGAGCGAGAGAGAAGGGAGAGGGAGGGGGTAGGAGAAGGGAGGGTGGACAGAGGGCAGAGAGATGGGTAGAGAGAGAGAGAGAGAGAGAGAGAGAGAGAGAAAGAGATAAAATAAATAAAAAGGTCCTGTGATGTTGATGTCAATGGAATTATGAAATATACTGACCACAAATTCCAATTGCCTCTAATTAAACTTTAACATCATCCTCAGCTCTGGCATATTCCCCAAAATTTGAAACTAAGGACTGATCACCCCAGAAGAATTTGACCCCAATAACTGCCGTGGGATATGCGTCAACAGCAACCTTGGGAGAATCCTCCGCATTTTCATTAACAGCATGACTTATACATTTCCTCAGTGAAAGAATGTACTGAACAAATGTCAAATTGGCTTTTTACCAAATTACCGTACGACAGACCACGTATTCACCCTGCACACCCTAATTGAAAAACAAACCAACCAAAACAAAGGCAAAGTCTTCTCATGACTTGTTGATTTCAAAAAAGCTTTTGACTCAATTTGGCATGAGGGTCTGCAATACAAATTGATAGAAATTGGTGTTGGGGGAAAAACATACAACATTCTAAAATCCATGTACACAAACAACAAGTGTGCGGTTAAAATTGGCAAAAAACACACATTTCTTTCCACGGGGCCGTGGGTTGAGACAGGGATGCAGCTTAAGCCCCACCCTCTTCAACATATATATCAACAAATTGGCGAGGGCACCAGAACAGTCTGCAGCACCCGGCCTCACCCTACTAGAATCTAAAGTCAAAGGTCTACTGTTGGCTGATGATCTTGTGCTTTTGTCACCAATCAAGGAAGGCCTACAGCAGCACCGAGATCTTCTGCACAGATTCTGCCAGACCTGTAAGACAAACATAATGGTGTTCCAAAGAAGGTCCAGTTGCCAGGAGCACAAATACAAACTCCACCTAGACACTGTTGCCCTAGAGCACACAAAACTATATATACAGTGCCTTGCGAAAGTATTCGGCCCCCTTGAACTTTGCAACCATTTGCCACATTTCAGGCTTCAAACATAAAGATATAAAACTGTATTTTTTAAAGAAGAATCAACAACAAGTGGGACACAATCATGAAGTGGAACGACATTAATTGGATATGGGGATATGGGGTATGTCTCTATCAGTTTTGCACATCGAGAGACAGACATTTTTTCCCATTCCTCCTTGCAAAACAGCTCGAGCTCAGTGAGGTTGGATGGAGAGCATTTGTGAACAGCAGTTTTCAGTTCTTTCCAACATATTCTCGATTGGATTCAGGTCTGGACTTTGACTTGGCCATTCTAACACCTGGATATGTTTATTTTTGAACCATTCCATTGTAGATTTTGCTTTATGTTTTGGATCATTGTCTTGTTGGAAGACAAATCTCCATCCCAGTCTCAGGTCTTTTGCAGACTCCATCAGGTTTTCTTCCAGAATGGTCCTGTATTTGGCTCCATCCATCTTCCCATCAATTTAACCATCTTTCCTGTCCCTGCTGAAGAAATGCACGCCCAATTTTTCAGTTTTTGATTTGTTAAAAAAGTTTGAAATATCCAATAAATGTCGTTCCACTTCATGATTGTGTCCCACTTGTTGATTCTTCACAAAAAAATACAGTTTTATATCATTATGTTTGAAGCCTGAAATGTGGCAAAAGGTCGCAAAGTTCAAGGGGGCCGAATACTTTCGCAAGGCACTGTACACTACTTGGCCAAGGGTATGTGGACACCTGCTTGTCAAACATCTCATTCCAAAATCATGGGTAATGGAATGGAGTTGGTCCCCCCTGTGCTGCTATAACAGCCTCCACCCTTCTGGGAAGGCTTTCCACTAGATGTTGGAACATTGCTGCAGGGACTTGCTTCCATTCAGCCACAAGAGCATTAGTGAAGTTGGGCACTGATGTTGGGCGATTAGGCCTGGCTTGCAGTCGGCGTTCCAATTCATCCCAAAGGTGTTCGATGGGGTTGAGATGGGGGCTCTGTGCAGGCCAGTCAAGTACTACACCGGTCTCGACAAACCGTTTCTGAATAGACCTTGCTTTGTGCACGGGGGCATTGTCATGCTGAAGCAAGAAAGCCCCCCCCCCCCAAACTGCACAGAATTGTCTAGAATGTCATTGTATGCTGTAGCGTCAAGATTTCCCTTCACTGGAACCCAGGGGCCTAGCCAAGGGCCGAGACAAACTTTAAAGTTGGCACTATGCATTCGGCCAGTTAGTGTTCACCTGGCATCCGCCAAACCCAGATTTGTCCGTCGGACTGCCAAATGGTGAAGCGTGATTTATCACTCCAGAGAACGCGTTTCCACTGCTTCAGAGTCCAATAGGCGGGGAACTTTACACCACTCCAGCCTACGTTTGGCATTGCGCATGGTGATCTTGGTTTGTGTGCAGCTGCTCAGCCATGGAAAGTAATTTCATGAAGCTCCCGACAAACAGCTATTGTGCTGACGTTGCTTCCAGAGGCAGTTTGGAACTCGTTAGTGAGTGTTGCAACCGAGGACAGACAATTTTTTACACGCTACAGCCTTCAGCATTCGCCGGTCCCATTCTGTGAGCTTGTGTGGTCTACTACTTCGCAGCTGAGCCATTGTTGATCCTAGACGTTTCACAATAACAGCACTCACAGTTGACTGGGGCAGCACTTGCAGGGCAGAAATTTGACTTGTTGGAAAGGTGGCATGCTATGATGGTGCTATGTTGAAAGTCATTAAGCTCTTCAGTACGGGCATGTCTATGAAGATTGCATGGCTGTGTGATAGATTTCATACACCTGTCAGCAACGGGTGTAGCTGTAAGGACAGACGCTGGGAGACGAGAAGCAAGTACAGGGAGTGAATATTTAATAAACAACGGACATGAAATAGAACATGGACAGCGTCTCGACGGGGAAACAAAACAACATTAATACTGACACGGGGAACAAACTGAGGAACAGACAGATATAGAGGGGGCAATCAACAAAGTGAAGGAGTCCAAGTGAGTCCAATGAGCGCTGATGCGCGTAATGATGGTGACAGGTGTGTGTAATGATGGGAAGCCTGGTGCCAGAGAGTGCCAGAGAGGGGGAGCGGGAGCAGGAGTGACAGTAACCCTCCCCCTCTAGGGGCGCCCCCCGGCGTCCCACCTGGGCAAGCCTGATGGGCCGACTGAAACATGAGAGTCGGACAAGCCGGCTGAGGCATGGAAGCCTGACGAGCCGGCTGAGACGTGGGAGCCCGAAGAGCTGGCTGAGGCGTGAAAGCCTGACGATCCAGCTGGGGCGCGGGAGCCCGACAAGCCGGTTGAGGCGTGGGAGCCCGACAAGCTGGCTGAGGCGTGGGAGCCTGACGGGCCGGCTGAGGCAAGCAAATTTCTTGAACCAGCTAAGGCGTGGAAGCCTGACGAGACCGCTTCCTTCGGCAGTGGCACCCAGACCCGACGTCACAGACAAAAACAAAAACTCCCTGATGCGTCAAATTGTGGTGTTAGCATTCTGTACAGTACAGGGGACAGAATACAGGGGAGTGAACATTTAATAAATAGCGGACATGAAACGGGGAACAAACTGAGGAACAGACAGATATAGAGGGGGCAAACAACAAAGTGAAGAAGTCCAGGTGAGTCCAATGAGCGCTGATGCACGTAATGATGGTGACAGGTGTGCGTAATGATGGGTAGCCTGGCGCCTGAGAGGGGGAGCGGGAGCAGGCGTGACAGTAGCTGTCCAGCTACGTTTGGCTATGTACCTCGGTACCTCGGCCTAAACATCAGCACCACAGGTAACTTCAACAAAGATGTGAACAATCTGAGAGACAAGGCAAGAAGGGCCTTTTACGCCATCAAAAGGAACATAAAATCCCAATTAGGATTAAAAAAACTTGAATCAGTAATAGAACCCATTGCCCTTCATGGTTGTGAGGTCTGGGGTCTGCTCAACAACCAAGAATTCACAAAATGGGACAAACACCAAATTGAGACTCTGCATGCAGAATTTAGCAAAAACATCCTCCGTGTACAACATAAAACACCAAATAATACATGCAGAGCAGAATTAGGCCAATACCCGCCAATTATCAAAATCCAGAAAAGAGCAGTTCAATTCTACAACCACAGTAAGCGTTTCCCAAACATTCCATAACAAAGCCATCACCTACAGAGAGATGAACCTGGAGAAGAGACCCTGATCCTGGTCACAAACACAAACAGACCCCACAGAGCCCCAGGACAGCAACACAAGTAACCCAACCAAATCATGAGAAAAGAAAAAGATAATTACTTGACATATTGGAAAGAATTAACAAAAAAAACAGAGCAAACGAGAATGCTATTTGACCCTAAACAGAAAGTACACAGTGGCAGAATACCTGACCACTGTGACTGTCCCAAACTTAAGGAAAGCTCTGACTATGTACAGACTCAGTGACCTTGCTATTGAGAAAGGCCGCCATAGGCAGACATGGCGCTCAAAAGAAGACAGGCTATGTGCACAATGCTCACAAAATGAGGTGGAAACTGAGCTGCAATTCCTAACCTCCTGCCCAAAGTATGACCATATCAGAGACACATATTTCCCTCAGATTACACCGATCCACAAAGAATTAAAAAACAAACCCGATTTTGATAAACTCCCATATCTACTGTGTGAAATACCAGAGTGTGCATCACAGCCGCAGATTTGTGACCTGTTGTCACGAGAAAAGGTCAACCAGTGAAGAACAAACACCATTGTAAATAAAACCCATACTTATATTTATTTATTTTCCCTTTTTGTATTTAAACTATTTACACATCGTTTCAACAGTATATATATCCAATAATATAACATTTCAAATGTCTTTTTCTTTTGGAACTTTTGTAAGTGTAATATTCATTTCCACTTGTTTTGACAATGTAAACATATGTTTCCCATGCCAATAAAGCCCTGAATTGAATTGAATAGTAAGGGTAGCAGAAAGAGAGAGAGAGAGAGAGAAAGAGGGAGAGAGAGGAGCGAGGGAGGGAGAGAGAGAAGGAGAGAGGGAGAGAGAGAGGGTGATTGTGTGTCAGTGAGTGTACAGTCCACAGTGTTATCAGTGCTGCTGTAATCAGTTTTATAACAGGGTTAAAGCCAGACTTACTGGATCCACAGGCCAGACCTGTCTGCTTCCCAAATGGGACTCTATTTCCATGACTTAGGTCAAAAGTAGTGCACTATATAGGGACACGGTGCCATTTGGGACTCATTACTGGTCTGCTGAAAGAAACCTGGATCTAAAATAATGTAATATTCTTTAGCTGTCCTTAATTGATGCTTGCATGATGGAATTGAACCAATAGAACAGGCCCAAAAGTGCATACCCCACCCACCTGGCACTCCAGGCAGAGAGAGTTCAGATAGTTTTTGAACCCAGGTCTGGTTAGTTCGCAATTCAACGGTTCAATCACGCGGACAAATTAAACAACTTCTTTGCTCGCTTTGAGGACAATACAGTGCCGCTGACACGGCCCGCTACCAAATCCTGTGGGCTCTCTTTCTCCGTGGCCAACGTGAGTAAAACATTTAAACGTGTTAACCCTCGCAAGGCTGCCGGTCCAGACGGCATCCCAGCCGCGTCCTCAGATCATGCGCAGACCAGCTGGCTGGTGTGTTTAAGGACATATTCAACTAATCCCTGTCCCAGTCTGTTGTCCCTACATGCTTCAAAATGGCCACCATTGTTCCTGTTCCCAAGAAAGCTAAGGTACTGAACTAAATGACTATCGCTCCGTAGCACTCACTTCTGTCATCATGAAGTGCTTTGAGAGTCTAGTCAAGGACCATATCACCTCCACCCTACCTGATACCCTAGACCCACTCCAAGTTGCTTACCGCCCCAATAGGTCCACTGACGATGCAATCACAATCACACTGCACACTGCCCTATTCCATCTGGACAAGAGGAATAACTATGTAAGAATGCTGTTCATTGACTACAAATCAGCATTTAACACCATAGTACCCTCCAAACTGGTCATTAAGCTTGAGACCCTGGGTCTGAACCCCGCCCTGTGTAACTGGGTCCTGGACTTTTTGGCGGGCCCACAGGTGGTGAAGGTAGGAAACAACATCTCCACCCTGCTGATCCTCAACACTAGGGCCCCACAAGGGTGCGTTCTCAGCCCTCTCCTGTACTCCCTGTTCACCCACGACTGCGTGGCCATGCAAGCCTCCAACTCAATCATCAAGTTTGCAGACGACACTACAGTGGTAGGCTTGATTACCAACAACGATGAGACGGCCTACAGGGAGGAGGTGAAGGCCTTCGGAGTGTGGTGTCAGGAAAATAACCTCACACTCAACGTCAACAAAACAAAGGAGATGATCGTGGACTTCAGGAAACAGCAGAGGGAGCACCCCCCTATCCACATCGACGGGACAGTAGTGGAGAAGGTGGAAAGTTTTAAGTTCCTCGGCGTACACATCACGGACAAACTGAAATGGTCCACCCACACAGACAGTGTGGTGATGAAGGCGCAACAGCGCCTCTTCAATCTCAGGAGGCTGAAGAAATTTGGCTTGTCACCTAAATCACTCACAAACTTTTACAGATGCCTGGTACGGCAACTGCTCCGCCCACAACCGCAAGGCTCTCCAGAGGGTAGTGCGGTCTGCACAATGCATCACTGGGGGCAAACTACCTGCCCTCCAGGACACCTACAGCACCTGATGTCACAGGAAGGCCAAAAAGATCATCAAGGACAACAACCACCCGAGCCACTGCCTGTTCACCCCGCTATCATCCAGAAGGCGAGGTCAGTACAGGTGCATCAAAGCAGGGACCGAGAGACTGAAAAACAGCTTCTATCTCAAGGCCATCAGACTGTTAAACAGCCATCACTAACATAGAGAGGCGGATGCCAACATACAGACTCAAATCTCTGGCCACTTAAAGGTTCACTAGTCACTTTAAATAACGCCCCTTTAATAATGTTTACATATCCTACATGACTCATCTCATATGTGTATATACTGTATTCTACACCATCTACGGCATCTTGTCTATGCTGCACGCCATCGCTCATCCATATATTTATATGTACATATTCTTATTCATTCCTTTACACTTGTGTGTATAAGGCAGTTGTTGTGAATTTGTTGGATTACTTGTTAGATTTTACTGCATAGTCGGAACTAGAAGCACAAGCATTTCGCTACACTCGCAATTAACATCTGCTAACCATGTGCATATGTGACCAATACAATTTGATTTGATTTACAGGCGCACACACACAGGTGTCTACAGATGGCACCATGCACAGGCGCACGCAACCCTGCTCACGCCCAGTCCCACAACACATACTTCCCAATCACATTCAAGCGTGAGTCAATGCCCCTCCTATACATTCTTCCTTCTTTCAGCTTCCTTTCCTCCTCCTCATCCCCCTTTCCCCTGGAGCACTTCTTCTTTAATAGGATCCTTCTCTCCACAGAGAGGAAGGACTGCAGACAGGAATGAAAGGAGGGAAGCGGAGAGAAAGAGAGGCAGAAAAAAACTAGATTAATGGACAGAAGGAAGCAGAGAGCCACTGAAATAGAGAGAAAGAGAGAAAACTCAAACAGGCTTTCCTCTTGACGTCGTAAATAATTCAATTTCTGTATTTTTTCCCCATCTTTTTTTTCATTCCCTCATTCTCTCTGTTCTTTTTTAAAGGTATACTCAACTGGGAGCAGGCAGTCTGATTAATTGGCAATTAATGTTTAACGAGTTACAGCTGTGTTCAATTAGCACTGGTATCAGCGCTATTCCTCACGACACCTCTCTCCCTCTCTCCTTCTCCCTCTAGTATTCTCTGTCCCTCTCTAGCTCTCTCCCACTCTGCTTCTCCCTCCAGTATTCTCTCTCCCTCTCTCCTCCCTCCAGCTTCTCTCCCTCCCTCCAGTATTCTCTCTCCCTCCAGTATTCTTCTCCCTCCTCTCTCTCCCTCTCCTTCTCCCTTCTCTCTCTCCTCTCCCTCCAGTATTCTCTCTCCCTCTCTCTCTCCCTCCCTCTCCAGTATTCTCTCTCCCTCCAGTATTCTCTCTCCCTCTCCCTCCCTTCTCCCTCCAGTATCTCTCCCTCTCCCTCCAGTATTCTCTCTCCCTCCAGTATTCTCTCTCCCTCTCTCCTTCTCCCTCCAGTATTCTCTCTCCCTCTCCCTCCAGTATTCTCTCTCCCTCCAGTATTCTCTCTCCCTCTCCCTCCAGTATTCTCTCTCCCTCCTCCCTCTCTCCCTCTCCCTCCAGTATTCTCTCTCCCTCCAGTATTCTCTCTCCCTCTCTCCTTCTCCCTCCAGTATTCTCTCTCCCTCTCTCCCTCCAGTATTCTCTCTCCCTCCAGTATTCTCTCTCCCTCTCTCCTTCTCCCTCCAGTATTCTCTCCCTCTCTCCCTCTCTCTCCAGTATTATCTCTCCCTCTCCCTCCAGTATTCTCTCTCTCCCCCTCTCTCTTTTCCAGAAATGTCCTATATCCCATTCCCTGTGGTTCTCGCTGTCATCATGTCATATGGGAGAGAGAAATACATCCTCTGTATAGATACTACCTATCTACCACAAGTGATAGTAGATGTGATGAATTGTCCCCCCCATTTTCTTTGTCTCTCATACCTATCTTCCTCTTATTTATCTAATTCATCTGCCTCGCTGTCAAAACACGTCTCATCGCTAAGTCTTGTGTGTGTGTGTGTGTGTACGTGTCTGACAGGTGGATGAATGTAAAGCCTGCTGAACCAGAGAGCAACCTATAGAGGGCCAAATATCAGACACATTCTCATACGGTACACACACACACACACACACACACACACACACACACACACACACACACACACACACACACACACACACACACACACACACACACACACACACACACACACACACACACACACACACACACACACACACACACACTTCACTTTAGGGGTTACAGCGGTTCTTGAAGAGCTGGTTGATCCACAAAGCTGAGTGTGCAGTACACAACATGTCTGTAGCATGTCATGTTGACATGGAATACATCACAACAGCATCAGACAGACTAGTGGGAGAACAGCAGGCAGAGCACTACAGCAACCTGGACAAAGAGAGAGGGAGGAGAGGAGAGAGAGAGATTGAATGTGTATGTGTGTGTTAGTGCAGGTAGGCTACACATGTTCGAGCAAAAGTGTGTGATAGTGAGTGTGTGATAGTGATTGTGAAGGTGTGTGTATGTGTGTGGAGCTGGCTGTTGGTCGTGGTCTTTTCATAGCCTCCTTTTCAATCGTCTTTCATTCAAATCGGATACCTCCACCCATCTGTTCACAAAGAAAGGGGGAGAACAAGAAGGGGGCGAGATGACAGGAGAATACAGAGCTGGCTATCACTATTCATCTCTCCGTCTGCCTCCTCCTACTTTATCATCTGTTTTTCTTTGTCTCCCTCCCTCCCTCTCCATCCCTCTCTTCCTCCCTCTCTATCCCTCCCTCCTTCACCATCCCCCCCTCTATCCCTCCCTCTCTCCATCCATCCATCCCTCCCTCACCATCCCTCTCTATCCCTCCCTCTCCATCCATCCCTCCCTCACCATCCCCCCTCTCCATCCATCCCTCTCTATCCCTCCCTCTCTATCCCTCACTCACCACCTCTCCCTCTCTATCCCTCCTTCCCTCCCTCCCTCTATATCACTCCCTCTCCTTCCTCCCAGCATGACCTGAGCTGTCCTCTCTATCCCTCTCTCCCTCCCAGCATGACCTGAGCTGTCCTCTCTATCCCCCCTCCCTCCCAGCATGACTTGAGCTGTGTGAATACCTGAGTGACTGACTCCCTCCCTCCTCCCCCCACTCCGCATGCTCCGTTCCCTCCTCCCACTCTTCTCCTTCGTCTCCCCTGAATAGAGACAGAATGGAGCTCAGCTTTTCTCCAAGGAACCCAGCAGGTGTGTGTACAGTACGTGTGAGTCTTTAAACGAATGTGTGTCTGTGTGTGTGTGTGTGTGTGGGGTGGACAATGGGATGTCTGGTTTCAACAAGGGACTCTCAGCCCATTTCCAGCCCCTGGCTCAGCCAACCAACTGACACAGCAGTGCTAATCTATTAGGACACACACACACACACACACACACACACACACACACACACACACACACACACACACACACACACACACACACACACACACACACACACACACACACACACACACACACACACACACATCTCGATTCCTCTCACCTGCCACAGTGTCGTCCTCCCACCGTGTGTGTTCTGTGCGTGGGTGTGTACCTGCGTGGGCCAGGTATCGTCTGTACCTGTAACACAAGCACACAACAGCTTTGAATAGCACACACGCGACACACACTGACACACACAACACACACTGACACACACTGACAGAATCGGATGGTAAGAGACGTACAGCATGTTGTGTACATACTGAAGTGTAGCTGGAAGTCAGTTTCATGACTTAGATGAGTAAATAAACGGGTTTAGTTCCGTTGCAACACACCCTGTTGCACTACTAACCTCCAGCACATAAGAACACAACTGCAGGCAGGGTGTGTGTGGGTGTGTGTGACTAGGTATGTGAGGCTGGTCCGACCAGACTAATAATGCTACGGTTCTAAGAGCAGTACTCTGCTTACCACTGATAGTTATTTGGCGGACACACACACACACACACACACACACACACACACACACACACACACACACACACACACACACACACACACACACACACACACACACACACACACACACCTAATGAGCGTCCGGGAGACAGCCATTATGCCCTCCACTTAGCCAGCAGAGACACAGACAGACACACAGGACACACACACACACCGTCACTTATCATGCCTCAGTTGTACAGCAGAAGCCTATACATGAAGCCTGTACTCCCTCAGCATAGCCATGCAAAACCACGGTCATGTAGCCTTCCTTACAGGGCCTTCAGAAAGTATCCACACCCCTCGACTTTAACCACATTTTGTCTTGTTACAGCTTGAACTTAACATGGATTCAATGGAGATTTTGTGTCACTGGCCTACAAACAATACCCCATAATGTCAAAGTATAAATATTTTTATTTTTTATTTTTTAAACAAATTAATAAAAAATGAAAAGCTGAAATGTCTTGAGTCAATACGTATTCAACCCCTTTGCTAAATAAGTGCAGGAGTCAAAATTTTCTTAACAAGTCACATAATAAGTTGCATGGACTCACTCTGTGTGCGATAATAGTGTTTGACATGATTTTTGAATGACTACCTCATCTCTGTACCCCACACATGCCATTTTCAGTAAGACAGATTTCAAACACAGATTCAACTACAAAGACCAGGGAGGTTTCCCAGTGCCTAGTAAAGAAGGGCACCTATTGGTAGATGGGTAAAAAATAAAAATAAAATACATTGACTATCCCTTTAAGCATGGCGAAGTAATTAATTACACTTTGGATGGTGTATCACCCAGTCACTACAAAAATACAGACGTCCTTCCTAACTCAGTTACCGGAGAGGAAGGAAACCGCTCAGAGATTTCACCATGAGGCCAATGGTGACTTTAACACAGTTACAGAGTTTAATGGCTGTGATAGGAGAAAACTGAGGCTGGATCAACAACATTGTAGTTACTCCACAATACTAACCTAAATGACAAGTCAAAAGAAGGAAGTCTATACAGAATATAAAATATTCCAAAACATGCATCCTGTTTGCAACAAAACACTAAATTAAAACTGCAATAAAAATTGTCAAAGAATTTAACTTTGTCTTGAATACAAAGAGTTATGTTTCGAGCAAATCCAACACAACACATCACTGAATACCACTCTTCATATTTTCCAGTATGGCAATGGCTCCATCATGTTATGGGTATGCTTGTCATCAGGCAAGGACAAGGGAGTTTTTTCTTGGATAAAAAGAAACGGAATAGAGCTAAGAACAAGCAAAATCCTAGAGGAAAACCTGGTTCAGTCTGCTTTCCAACAGACACTGGGAGACAAATTCACCTTTCAGCAGTACAATAACCTAAAACACGAGGCCAAATATACACTGGAGTTGCTTATCAAGATGACATTGAATGTTCCTGAATAGGTACAGTTTTGACTTAAATTTTCTTGAAAATGTATGTCAAGACTTGGAAATGGCTGTCTAGCAAAGATCAACAACCAACAAAGATCAATAACCAACAACCAAAGATCAACAACCAACCAAAATAATTTTTTCAAGAATAATGTGCAAATATTGTTCAATCCAGGTGTGCAAAGCTCTTAGAGACGTACCCAGAAAGACTCACAGATGTAATCACTGCCAAAGTTGATTCTAACATGTATTGACTCAGGGGTGTGAATACTTATGTACATTTCACATTTCTATATTTAATTTTCAATACATTTGCAAACATTTCTAAAAACAAGTTTTCACGTATGTGTTAGTGTGTAGATGAGTGAAAGAAAAACATCTATTTAATCCATTTAGAATTCAGGCTGTAACAACAGAATGTGGAATCAGTCAAGTGGCATACTTTCTGAAGGCACTGTACATAATGTAGTTGACCATCTCATCCATACATGCGCTCACAACAAAGAACATCTGCAGAAACACACGGGAACCCCAGCATTTCCTGTTTAGGCTAAGCGCCTGTTTATCTGAGCGTGTTTGTGTGTGTTTATGTGTTATGTGTGTATGCATGGGATTAGGGGTTGGTCATATTTCATAATAATGACATCACACTCACAAGAGCCAAACAGCAAAAAGCCAAAACATTTCTGCTAAATCCTAAATATTCCATCATTCAAGATTTCCTTCTAAGCATAATCCCCTGGATTCCAACATTCTGGAATTCTTCCCGAGATCATCTCCCTGCTATAGTTTGGCAGCAGGCAGAGAGAGAGAGATAGAGAGAGGGGTATTAGGGAAAGGGGGGATGAGGAGTATGAAACAGGGAGAGACAGAAAGAGAGAGAGAGAGAGAGAGATACGAGTTAAGAGTGGGAGGAAATAGGGAAGGGAGGAGAAGTCTTGCTGTGCTTGCAGTTCCCCTGTGGCCATGTTTAGCGTGCTTTGAGGAATGCGCGTGCTCTGTTTCCTCCTCTTTTCTTCCTTCAGGAGGTACGTTGCTACCTACACTCGAGCCAGCTGGGCTAACTCAGATCTGCCTGACAACAGCCCGGGGCCACACACACAAACGCATGCACTTGTGCAGACACACACAAGACACGCAAATACACACAACAAAGCAAAATGAAAGGGACCTCGGGACAGAGTCTTGGGGAACGCCCAACGAAACAATGACACAACTCCTTTAAACTACACACCTAACCTCACATAGGAGTTAGCTAGGAATCATCTCGTTTATACAAGGGGCTACCTTGGAACAAAAAAAATGGAGTCCCCCCTCTTCTTTGGGGAGTTGGTTCATTCCTTTAGCATGTGGAATGTACAACAGGAACAGCTTGCATTTCATGACAGGGTGGAGCGATCCGAGCAGGGAGGGAGTTATCCAGCCCAGGGCGTAAGGAGGGGGTGAACTGGTTCACAGGGTATTTTTAGAAGTGTCATTTATACTCAGTGTGCAATGCATGCTGTAGCTGCACTGTGGTACACAATGCTATGGAATAACAATACGGTACACTAAAATACATATGGGGTCGGGGAGAGTTTTCAGTTGTAATGTCACGTGCACAGGTACAGTGATATGCTATATACAGTATATTGTACACAGATAGAACTACAAACACATTCAGGCGCACATGCAAAACCACACACACACTCAACTACTCATGCCATTCATACAGGGCCGCCATAAAGTATTCATTCCCCTCGACTTATTCCGCATTTTGTTGTTACCGCATGAATTCCAAATGGCTTAAATCATTTCTCGCACACATCTACACACAATACCCCATAATGACAAAGTGGAAACAAGTTTAGACATTTATGCAGATTTATTGAAAATGAAATACAGAAATATCTCATTTACATAAGTATTTACAACCCCGAGTCAATACGTTGTAGAAGCGCCTTTGGAAGCGATTACAGCTGTGAGTCTTTCTGGGTATATCTGTAAGAGCTTTGCACACCTGGATTGTGCAACATTTGCCCATTATTCTTTTCAAAAATTCTCCAAGCTCTGTCAAATTGGTTGTTGATCATTGCTAGACAAACATTTTCAGGTCTTGCCATAGATTTTCAAGTAGATTTAAGTCAAAGCTGTAACTCAGCCATTTAGGAACATTCACTTTCTTCCTAGTAAGCAGCAGGTAGCCTAGTGGTTAGAGCATTGGCCCTGTAACCAGAAAGGTTGCTAGATTAAATCCCTGAGCTAACAAGGTCAAAATATGTCGTTCTGAACAAGGCAGTTAACTGACTGTTCCTAGGCCGTCATTGTAAATAAGAATTTGTTCTTTACTAACTTGCCTGGTTAAATGAAACATAAAATAACCAACTCCAGTGTATATTTGGCCTTGAGTTATATGTTGTTGTCCTGCTGAGAGGTGAATTTCTCTCCCAGTGTCTGGTAGAAAGCAGACTGACCCAGGTTTTCCTCTAGGCCTGTGCTTAGCATCATTCCGTTTATTTTTTATCCTGAAAAACGGCCCAGTCCTTAACGATTACTAGTATACCCATAACATACGTGAAAATATGGAGAGTGATACTCAGTAATGTGTTGTATTGGATTTGACCCAAACATAACACTTTGTATTCTCGCCTGGTTCACCAACTACTTCTCAGAAAGAGTTCAGTGTGTCAAATCGGAGGGCCTGTTGTCCCAACCTCTGGCAGTCTCTATGGGGGTGCCACAGGGTTCAATTCTCAGGCCGACTCTTTTCTCTTTATATACTGTATCAATGATGTCGCTCTTGGTGTGGGTGATTCTCTGATCCACCTCTACGCAGACGTCACCATTCTGTATACATCTGGCCCTTCTTTGGACACTGTGTTAACTAACCTCCAGACAAGCTTCAATGCCATGCAACTCCTTCCATGGCCTCCAACTGCACTTAAATGCTAGTAAAACTAAATGCATGCTCTTCAACCAATCGCTGCCCGCACCCGCCGCCCGACTAGCATCACTAGGACGGTTCTGACTTAAAATATGTGGACAACTATAAATACCTAGGTGTCTGGCTAGACTGTAAACTCTCCTTCCAGACTCAAATGAAGCATCTCCAATCCAAAATGAAATCTAGAATCGGCTTCCTATTTCGCAACAAAGCCTCCTTCACTCATGCCACCAAACATACCCTCGTAAAACTGACTATCCTACCGGTCCTTGACTTGGACGATGTCATTTACAAAATAGCCTCCAACACTCTAATCAGCAAACTGGATGTAGTCTATCACAGTGCCAGCCGTTTTGTCACCAAAGCCCCATATACTACCCACCACTGAGACCTGTATGCTCTCGTTGGCTGGTCCTCGCTACATATTCATCGCCAAACCCACTGGCTCCAGGTCATCTATAAGTATTTGCTAGGTAAAGCTCCACCTTATCTCAGCTCACGGGTCACCATAGCAACACCCACCCGCATGCGCTCCAGCAGATATATCTCACTGGTCAGCCCCAAAGCCAATTCCAACCTTTGGCTGCATTTCCTTCCAGTTCTCTACTGCCAATGACTGGAGCGAATTGCAAAAATCACTGAAGTTGGAGACTTATATCTCCCTCACTAACTTTAAGCGTCAGCTGTCAGAGCAGTTTACCGATCGCTGCAGCTGTACACAGCCCATCTGTAAATAGCCCATCCAACCAACTACCTACATCATCTTGTTTTTTTCTGCTCTTTTGCACACCAGTATTTCTACTTGCACATCCTCATCTGCACATATATCACCCCAGTGTAAATTGCTCAATTGCAATTACTTCGCCACTATTGGCAAATTTATTGCCTTACCTCCTTACTTCATTTGCACACACTGTATACAGATTTTTCTATTGTGTTATTGACTGTACATTTGTTTATCCCAACTCTGTGTTGTTGTTTTTGTCGCACTGTTTTGCTTTATCTTGGCCAGGTCGCAGTTGTAAATGAAAACTTGTTCTCAACTGGCCTGCCTACCTGGTTAAATAAAAAATGTAATAAAAAAAGTATGCAGGACAAAAAGTTAATTACTTTACCACATTCTTTGCAGTATTACTTTAGTTCCTTGTTGCATACAGGATGCATGTTTTGGAATATTTTATATTCTGTACAGACTTCCTTTTCACTTTATCAATTAGGTTAGTATTGTGGAATAACTACAATGTTGTTGATCCATCCTCAGTTTTCTCCTATCAAAGCCATTAAACTGTTTTATAGTCACCATTGGCCTCATAGTGAAATCTCTGAGCGGTTTCCTTCTTCTCCGGCAACTGAGTTAGGAAGGACACCTTTATCTTTGCAGTGATTGGGTGTATTGATACACCATCCAAAGTGTAATTAATAACTTCACTATGCTCAATGGGATATGCAATGTCTTATACATGTATTTTTTACCCATCTACCAATAGGTGCCAGCCATTTTTGAGAAGGACTGTAAAAGTTCCCTGGTCTTTGTGGTTGAATCTGTGTTTGAAATTCACTGCTCGAATAAGGGACTTTAAAGATAATTGTATGTGTGGGGTACAGAGATGAGGTAGACATTCAAATATCATGTCAAACACTATTATTGCACAGTGAGTCCATGCAACTTATTATGTGATTTGTTAAGCAAATTTTTACTCCTGAACTTATGTCATAACAAAGGGGTTGACTACTTATTGACACAAGACATTTAAGCTTTTGTATGAATTTAATTTCAAAAGATCTAATTCCACTTTGACCTTATGGTGTATCGTGTGTAGGCTGGTGACAAAAAAAAATCTAAATTGAATCCTTTTTAAATTCAGGCTGTAACACAACAAATTGTGGAAAAAGTCAATGGGTGTGAATACTTTTAGGCACTGTACCATCACACTAAACACACACATACAGTACCATACACACACACATACAAATCTGTACATACACACCCCTGATGTGCCCAGGCCTATTGGGTGTGCACTGTGCAGCAGTTGGAACACACTTGCATGCACACAAAGCCCAACAAACAAACAGCCACCCAACCACGAGTCTCAACACCCTCTGAATCACACCGTTGCCTTGTTTAACCTGGGAATAGAAAGGGAGGGAGAGAGAGAGAGAAGCCGAGAGGGAGGGAGACAGAGGGAGGAAGAAAGAAACCATATGGAGCATGGAGACCTAGTTTGACGTCTCTCCCCCGCCTCCCCTCTCTAATTCTCCCACACACCTGGGAAGGTTATCCCTCTTGGAATCAGAGAATTCCCACCAGCAACCAGCAGAACTCGCAATTAAAACTAAACTTTAATTAGTTTTCACTTTCTCACCCTCCCTCCCGCGCTCTCTCTCCACCTATCCTCCCTCTACTCACGTCTTCTCTCTCCCTCTCTCGCTCTATTCCACAGGGGTGTTCGGGGTGCTGTAGGACGATGTGAGTGAGACTGTGAACTTCTAACTATTCCCACGTTTAGAAGCTGAACTAATCAATGAGGAAAGGATGTGTGAGACAGAGGAATGGGGGCTCACACTCTCACATACAAAGTGAGTGTATGTGTGTGTGTGAGTGAGTGAGTGAGTGAGTGTATGTGTGTGTGTGAGTGAGTGAGTGTATGTGTGTGTGTGTGTGAGTGAGTGAGTGAGTGAGTGTATGTGTGTGTGTGTGTGTGTGAGTGAGTGTATGTGTGTGTGTGAGTGAGTGAGTGTATGTGTGTGTGTGTGAGTGAGTGAGTGAGTGTATGTGTGTTTGTGTGAGTGAGTGTATGTGTGTGTGTGTGTGAGTGAGTGAGTGTATGTGTGTGCACATCGAGAACATAACCACTAAACTCAGCAAAAAAAAGAAGCTTCCCCTTTTCAGGACCCTGTCTTTCAAAGATATTTGGAAAAAATCAAAATAACTTCACAAATCTTCATTGTAAATGGTTTAAACACTGTTTCCCATGCTTGTTCAATGAACCATAAACAATTCATGAACATTCACCTGTGGAACGGTGGTTAAGACACTAAGAGCTTACAGACGGTAGGCAATTAAGGTCACAGTTATGAAAACTTAGGACACTAAAGAGGCCTTTCTACTGACTCTGAAAATCATCAAAACAAAGATGCCCAGAGTCCCTGCTCATCTGCGGGAACGTGCCTTAGGCATTCTGCAAGGAGGCATGAGGACTGCAGATGTGGCCAGGGCAATAAATTGCAATGTCCGTACTGTGATACGCCTAAGACAGCGCTACAGGGAGACAGGACAGAGAGCTGATCGTCCTCGCAGTGGCAGACCATGTGTAACAACACCTGCACAGGATCGGTATATCCGAACATCACACCTGCGGGACAGGTACAGGATGGCAACAACAACTGCCTGAGTTACACCAGGAATGCACAATCCCTCCATCAGTGCTCAGACTGTCCGCAATAGGCTGAGAGAGACTGGACGGAGTGCTTGTAGGCCTGTTGTAAGGCATGTCCTCACCAGGCATCACCAGCAACAACGTCGCATATGGGCACAAACCCACCGTCGGTGGACCAGGCAGGACTGGCAAAAAGTGCTCTTCACTGACAAGTCGCAGTTTTGTCTCACCAGGGGTGATGGTCGGATTGGCGTTTACCTTCGAAGGAATAAGCGTCACACCGAGGCCTGTACTCTGGAGCGGGATCGATTTGGAGGTGGATGGGCCGTCATAGTCTGGGTCGGTGTGTCACAGCATCATCGGACTGAGCTTGTTGTCATTGCAGTCAATCTCAATGCTGTGCGTTACAGGAAAGACATCCTCCTCCCTCATATGGTACCCTTTCTGCAGGCTCATCCTGACATGACCCTCCAGGATGACAATGCCACCAGCCATGTTGCTCGTTCTGTGCTTGATTTCCTGCAAGACAGGAATGTCAGTGTTCTGCCATGGCCAGCGAAGAGCCCGGAACACAATCCCATTGAGCACGTCTGGGACCTGTTGGATCGGAGGGTGAGCGCTTGGGCCATTCCCCCCAGAAATGTCCGGGAACTTGCAGGTGCCTTGGTGGAAGAGTGGGGTAACATATCACAGTAAGAACAGGCAAATCTGGTGGAGTCCATGAGGAGATGCACTGCAGTACTTAATGCAGCTGGTGGCCACACCAGATACTGACTGTTACTTTTGATTATTTTGACACCCCTTTGTTCAGGGACACATTATTCAATGTGTGTTAGTCACATGTCTCTGGAACCTGTTCAGTTTATGTGTCAGTTGTTTAATCTTGTTATGTTCATACAAATATTTACACATGTTAAGTTTGCAGAAAATAAACGCAGTTGACAGTGAGAGGACGTTTCTTTTTTTTTGCTGAGTTTATTACTACAAGAATGTCCCACAGTTGACAGTGCATGTCAGAGCAAAAACCAAGCCATGAGGTAGAAAGGATTGTCCGTAGAGCTCTGAGACGGGACTGTGTCGAGGCACAGATCTGGGGAAGGGTACAAAAATTTGCCGCAGCGTTGAAGGTCCCCAAGAACACAGAGTCCTCCATCACTCTTAAGACTCTTCCTAGAGCAGGCAGCCCGACCAAACTGAGCAATCGGGGGAGAAGTGTCTTGATCAGGGAGGTGAACAAGAACACAATGGTCACTCTGACAGAGCTCCAGAGTTCCTCTGTGAAGAAGGGAGAATATATATTTTTTAAATCCTTTATTTAACTACTAATCCTTATTTACAATGATGGCCTACCGGGGAACAGAGGGTCAATTGCCTTGCTCAGGGGCAGAACAACAGATTTTTACCTTGTCAGTTTGGGGATTCGATCCAGTAACCTTTTGGCTCTAACCAATAGGCTACCTGCCTCCCTAGAAGGAGAACCATCTTTGCAGCACTCCACCAATCAGGCCTATTTGGTAGAGTGGCCTGGATGGAAGCAACTCCTCAGTAAAAGGCACATGACAGCACCTAAAGGACTCTCAGACCATGAGAAACAAGATTCTCTGGATTGAACTCTGTGGCCTGAATGCCAAGCGTCACGTCTGGAAGAAACCTGGCACGATCCCTACGGTGAAGCATGGTGGTGGCAGCATCATGCTGTGGGGATGTTTTTCAGCGGCAGGGACTGGGAGACAAGTCAGTACTGAGGGAATGATGAATAGAGCAAAGAGAGATCCTTGATGAAAACCTGCTCCAGAGCTCTCAGGACCTCAGTTTGGGGTGAAGGTTCACCTTCCAACAGGACAACAACCCTAAGCACACAGCTAAGACAATGCAGGAGTGGCTTCGGGACATGTCTCTGAATGTTCTTGGGTGGCCCATCCAGAGCCCGGACTTGAACCCGATCGAACATCTCTGGACAGACCTGAAAATAGCTGTGCAGCGACGCTCCCCATCCATCCTGACAGAACTTGAGAGGATCTGCAGAGAAGAATGGGAGAAACTTCCCAAATACAGGTGTGCCAAGCTTGTAGAGTAATACCCAAGAAGACTCAAGGCTGTAATCACTGCCAAACGTGCTTCAACAAAGTACTGATTAAAGGGTGTGAATACTTATTTCCGTTTTTAAAAATAAATACATTTGCAAACATTTCTAAAAACCTGCTTTCGCTTTTTCATTATGGGGAATTATGTGTAGATTGATGAGGGAAAAATCCAATTTCATCAATTTTAGAATAAGGCTGTAACAAAACAACATGTGGAAAAAGTCAAGGGGTCTGAATACCTTCCGAATCCACTGTATGTCGCTATTCCTGTTTGTGTGTGTGGCGACTACTCCTGTGTGTAGATTAGATTAGAGTATTACTTTACTAATCACAACATGGGAATTTTTATTATCATCGCACGCATCATCAATGACATACAATGACAGGACATGCAGCATTGGCCAACACATTAAGACACATAAAGGCTAAAAGTGTGATTCAAGTGTTGTTTTCTATGCCACACTGGGGGAAAACAGGCAACAACATTTTCCTATAGAAAGACCTCATAAACAGTTAATCAATTACAAGCAAAAAAAAGCCTCCTGGCTGTCAGTAGAAATGACCGTCTAAACCTCTCTGTGGAACATCTGGGCAGGATGGACCTGCTACTGAAGCTGCTCCTGTGTTGAATTATAGAGTGCTGTGGAGTGGGTGTGTGTCATCCGAGTGCTGTGGAGTGGGTGTGTTTCTCCTCAGAGTGCTGTGGAGTGGGTGTGTGTCATCAGAGTGATGTGGAGTGGGTCATCAGAGTGCTGTGGAGTAGGTGTGGGTCATCAGAGTGCTGTGGAGTGGGTGTGTGTCATCAGAGTGCTGTGGAGTGCGTCATCAGGGTGCTGTGGAGTGGGTGTGGGTCATCAGAGTGCTGTGGATTGGGTGTGGGTCATCTGAGTGCTGTGGAGTGGGTGTGTGTCATCAGAATGCTGTGGAGTGGGTGTGGGTCATCAGAGTGCTGTGGAGTGTGTGTGTAACATCAGAGTGCTGTGGAATGGGTGTGGGTTATCAGAGTGCTGTGGAGTGGGTGTGGGTCATCAGAGTGCTGTGGAGTGGGTGTGGGTCATCAGAGTGCTGTGGAGTGTGTGTGTAACATCAGAGTGCTGTGGAGTGGGTGTGGGCATCAGAGTGCTGTGGAGTGGGTGTGTGTCATCAGAGTGCTGTGGAGTGGGTGTGTGTCATCAGAGTGCTGTGGAGTGGGTGTGTGTCATCAGAGTGCTGTGGAGTGGGTGTGTGTCATCAGAGTGCTGTGGAGTGGGTCATCAGAGTGCTGTGGAGTGGGTGTGGGTCATCAGTGTGCTGTGGAGTGGGTGTGGGTCATCAGAGTGCTGTGGAGTGGGTGTGTGTCATCAGAGTGCTGTGGAGTGGGTCATCAGGGTGCTGTGGAGTGGGTGTGGGTCATCAGAGTGCTGTGGATTGGGTGTGGGTCATCTGAGTGCTGTGGAGTGGGTGTGTGTCATCAGCATGCTGTGGAGTGGGTGTGGGTCATCAGAGTGCTGTGGAATGGGTGTGGGTTATCAGAGTGCTGTGGAGTGGGTGTGGGTCATCAGAGTGCTGTGGAGTGGGTGTGTAACATCAGAGTGCTGTGGAGTGGGTGTGGGCATCAGAGTGCTGTGGAGTGGGTGTGGGTCATCAGAGTGCTGTGGAGTGGGTGTGTGTCATCAGAGTGCTGTGGAGTGGGTGTGTGTCATCAGAGTGCTGTGGAGTGGGTGTGGGTCATCAGAGTGCTGTGGAGTGGGTGTGTGTCATCAGAGTGCTGTGGAGTGGGTATGTGTCATCAGAGTGCTGTGGAGTGGGTGTGTGTCATCAGAGTGCTGTGGAGTGGGTGTGGGTCAGCCAATGGTGTCACTGGATTTGTTCACGATTTTGTCAAGCCTATTTAAGTCTACCTTAGCTAAATTCCAGCACACAATGGCATAGGTCACTCCACTCGCCACGACACTGCTATAGCACATACAAAGTATTTTGTCACATACACTAAAAAATCCAAACTCTCTTAAAAAGTACTGTCTGGATTGGGCTTTTTTTTGTAGACATCTCCTGTGTGTGTCTCTGTACGACGTGGATGTAGCTATTTACATATTTACTCAGCGTCCCCTCCCCCACTAAGCTTGGCTGCTCGGACACCTTTCTTAGGGCACGTGCAGAGGCATGACCGCCTGTCCTGGCCTTTAACCCTCTGGCAGAGCCACCTCTGTGACCCGGGGCTTTCATCTGATGACCACTCCCCCTGACCTCTCACCTCTGGCACCTGACCTGCTGCTACGACCAAGGAAGGCTCTGGGATGCTGACGTGTGTGTGTGTGTGATAGCTCGATACATTGTGAAGGGTTCGCATCTGGATATCTCTGCATCTAGTTATCTCTGTTAGTGTCGTCAGTGCTTAACTGTGTGTGTGTGTGTCAAGGTTAGTCCAATGCTGTCATTCAAAGCCCTCCTGTGTGGTGGAAGGGGTCTGTTGCTCTGTGAAGGGAGAGATGAGATCTAACTGAAAGCTCTGGCTCTCCGCAATGAAAGCGATTCTACACACGGTACAAGAGAGAACACACAAACACACACTTGTGCGTATACCAAAACACAAACCACCATCCCCACAGATGCATAATGAACAGCGCACATGCATGCACACACTCACATTACACAGGACAGAGTCAGAGCCCAAACTAAAAAATAGTATAGTGTATACTATGGTAGGAATACTGTAGTATTCACTTTGTAGTATAATGTAGTAGTTACAGTTTACTACAGTATAAATACTGTAGTAAAAAAAAGAGTAGTATATACTATATTATAAACCGGGTGGTTCGAGCCCTGAATGCTGATTGGCTGAAAGCTGTGGTATATCAGACCTTGTACCACGGGTATGACAAAAACACCTTTTTTTTACTGTTCTAATTACGTTGGTAACCGGTTTATAATAGCAAGAAGGCACTTCTGGGATTTGTGGAGTATGGCCACTATAACACGGCTAAGGGCTGTATCCAGGCATTCCACGTTGCATCGCGCTTAAGAACAGCCCTTAGCTGTGGTATATTGGTCATGTACCACACCTCCTCAGACATTATTGCTTAAGTATTTACTAATTTGTTTTTGTGCACTGTAGTGTACTGTAGTATTTACTATAGTGTTTTAGGGACATTACTGTAATGTTCTGGGGACATTACTGTAGTATTACCTATAGTTTTCTGGGGATATTACTGTAGGATTTACTATAGGGTTCTGGGTACATTACTGTACTATTTAATGTAGTGTTTTGGGGACATTACTGTAGTATTTACTGTAGTGTTTTGGGGACATTACTGCAGTATTTACTGTAGTGTTCTGGGGACATTACTGTAGTATTTACTAGGGATGCACGATATATCGGTGAACATATCGGAATCGGACGATATTAGCTAAAAATGGCAACATCGGTATTGGCCAATGTCTAGTTTAACAGTGATGTGAAAAACCAATGTCAAAGATGACGTGCAAACCTATATAATGTAGGTACAGGACGTAATGACGCCACGTAAAATGTTAAGCTACATGTGCAACACAGCATTCCTAACCCAGCCCACACAATGTCTGCTGTGTGGATCGAGGAGTCAACAAGTCGCACAGTCATTTGAAAGAGTAAGAACATATCAGCGAGGCAACTCAAAGGCAAAATCCATTAACGGCAAGATAATGGCATTCATTGCCCTTGACAATCAACCGTTCTCTGTCGTGGGTGATGTTGGCTTTCGCGACTGGTCGAGCACCGGTACACACCACCAAGTAGGCGCTATTGTTCAGATGTTGCCCTACCGGAGTTACACAGTAACAGCGTCACTGCTATTAGCTTCACGACATGCATACTATGGAACGCTGTTTGGGTCTTTGCGTGTCAAAAAAGATACACATCAAACAACATTATTTGACAATAATACTATTTGACGCGTTAAATAAGCTTTTAATTTGACATGTCAAATAACACAGTTCTATTATAGAATGTTGTGTGTTCTGAATTTGCATGTGCAAGCCAAGTGCCACCACTACTATCAGTAGCACTGTCAAAGCTGAACAAAAAAAGTCTGCAAACAACGGCCACAAACGATGTGTTTACAATACCGCGTTGGTAATAAAGCATTATTTGTTCGACCGCAACTTCTGGAGTAGCTAGCTAGCTTTATCTTTGTACAGAACCTAGATAGCACCAATACAACCAGCCTGAAAACAATGACCAGTAGAAACTGCAGTCATTTTCCCTATTCTTACCAATGATTTAGGAATACTTGTAAGTATTAGCTAGGTAACCACTTGTTGTTTTCCTAATGAAATTGAACTGCAGTTCATGAAAATAAATAGCTAGCCAGCTACTTAACCCCGTAAGCCCAAAGATAATGTTATAAGCACCTAGCTAGCTTCATCTGGCTAGTGAGGCTCAACCGGACTGGGTTATGTGTTGTGAAGCTAGCCACAATAAGGATTAGGCACAATGTTGGAATTTCTGGTTTGCCTTCAAAATAAAACTATCTCTTTGAAAGTGATGCAGAAGGTTACAATTGGTGGAGTCATGCCATATTTAGACTAGACAATGTTAAACACCCACAGAACACAACTGTGAAGAGTTTACACAAATATTAGCGTTGAAGCTGTTATCGCGGGACTGTGACCGTATGAAATCATCTCCCCAGTCAGCCTATTGTGTGTCTTGACATTCATATTGCACTGTACAGCTTTACCTAAGAATTGGGGATCAATGAAACAGGGTAAGAGTCTACACAATGCCCAATATATTTTTCCCCAACGTCCTCCTCAGAGTTATCAGACTCCAGAACATCCACGCAGTATTGTTTTTCCTCGGGAATAGTGTTCAATACACATAGGTTGACAATAATTGTGGCTCAATTCACAGTTGTTTCAGAGTCCCGCAACAAGAGCTACGATGCTAATGTTCTCTGGGTGTCACTGAGTAGACTGATACCCCATGTCATTAATCCACAATCCATAGGTAAGGCTGGACAGTGAAATAAGTATGCCCCCAATTCAATTTGAAAGTATAAGTATTTTATTTTTTATTTAACTAGGCAAGTCAGTTAAGAACAAATTCGTAATTACAATGACGGCCTACCAAAAGGCCTCCTGTTGGGACGGGGGCAGGGATTAAAAATAGAAAATAAAAACTGCAAGGCAGCAACACATGACAACACAGCATGGCAGCAACACAACATGACAACAACATGGTAGCAACACAACATGGTAGCAGCAAAAAACACGGTAAAACATTATTGGGCACAGACAACAGCACAAAGGGCCATAAGGTAGAGACAACAATACATCAAGCAAAGCAACCACAACTGTCATTAAGAGTGTCCATGATTGAGTCTTTGAATGAAGAGATTGAGATAAAACTGTCCTGTTCGAGTGTTTGTTGCAGCTCGTTCCAGTCGCTAGCTGCAGTGAACTGAAAAGACGAGGGACCCAGGGATGTGTGTGCTTTGTGGACCTTTAACAGTGACTGGCAGAATGGTGCGGCAGGGTATCCTAGTGGTTAGAGCGTTGGACTAGTAACTGGAAGGTTGCAAGTTCAAATCCCTGAGCTGACAAGGTACAAATCTGTTGTTCTGCCCCTGAACAGGCAGTTAACCCACTGTTCCTAGGCCGTCATTGAAAATAAGAATTTGTTCTTAGCTGACTTGACTAGTTAAATAAAGGTTAAAAAAAATGTAAAAATGGGAGTTTAATGTGGAGGATGAGGGCTGCAGTAGATATCTCAGATAGGGGATTAAGGCCTAAGAGGGTTTTATAAATAAACATCAACCAGTGGGTCTTGCGACGGGTATACAGAGATGAACAGTTTACAGAGGAGTATAGAGTGCAGTGATGTGTCTTATAAGGACCATTGGTGGCTAATCTGATGGCCGAATGGTAAAGAACATCTAGCCGCTCGAGAGCACCCTTACCTGCTGATCTATAAATTATGTCTCCATAATCTAGCATGGGTAGGATGGTCATCTAAATCAGGGTTAGCTTGGTAGCTGGGATGAAAGAGGAGTGATTACGATAGATGAAACCAAGTCTAGATGTAACTTTAGCCTGCAGCTTTGATATGTGCTGAGAAAAGGACAGTGTACCATCTAGCCATACTCCCAAGTATTTGTATGAGGTGGCTACCTTAAGCTCTAAACCCTCAGAGGCAGTAATCACACCTGTGGGGAGAGGGGCATTCTTCTTACCAAACCACATTACCTTCATTTTGGAGGTGTTCAGAACAAGGTTAATGGTAGAGAAAGCTTGTTGGACACCAAGAAAGCTTTGTTGTAGAGCATTTAACACATCTGGGGAGGGGCCAGTTGAGTATAAGACTGTATGATCTGCATATAAACGGATGAGAGCTGTGGCTCTAAGTTATTTGTGTATAGTTCGTTCGTTTGTCTTCCTAATAAACATGAGTAACTTACACGCTGCATTTCGGTCCGACTCTCTTTCAACTAAAGAAGAACGCCGTTACATTGGCGATGATAGGGGCAGCAACCTTAAAGAAGAAAGGGTCTAAACCATCTGACCCAGATGTTTTTTTGAGGTCAAGTTTTAGGAGCTCCTTTAGCACCTCAGACTCAGTGACTGCCTTCAGGGATAAACTTTGTAGCGGGGCAGGGGAAAAGATGGAGAAGCATCGGAGATAGTCGCATTAGAAGGGGTGGGAGATGAGAAAATGTTGGACAGGCAAGGAGGCATGGCTGAGTCAAATAGGAATCCTGACTTAATGAAGTGGTGATTAAAGAGCTCAGCCATGTTCTTCTTGTCAGTAACAACCACAACATCAACATTAAGGGACACGGGCAGCTGTGAGGAGGAGGGTTTATTCTCCAGGTCTTTAACCGTTTTCCAGAACTTCTTGGGGTTAGAGCCACAGAGAGAGAACTGCTCCTTAAAGTAACTAACTTTGGCCTTCCGGATAGCCTGAGTGCACTTATTTCTCATTTGCCTGAACGAGAGCCAGTCAGCCTGAGTATGCGTGTGAGGAGCCTTTTGCCAAATGCAATTCTTGAGGTGGAGTAACTCTGCAAGATCACGGTCAAACCAGGGGCTGAACCTGTTTTTAATTCTGTTTCTTTATGGGGGCGTGTTTGTTAACAATACCACTGAAAATATCAAAAAAGAAGGTCCAAGCGTCTTGGACAGAGGGGATCTAGCGGATTCTATACCATGTTACAGAGCCCAGTTCATGAAGGAAGCCTTGCTCATTAAAGGTTTTTAGCAAGCGTCTATGACAACTCAGGACAGGTCATTTCACTGAGCAGCCATTACGAACACAGGCTGTAAAACAGTGATCACTAAGGTATTTACAGAAAACACCAGACATACCTATCAGAATTATTTGTGATGATAACATCAAGGAGAGTAGCCTTTTCTGGGTGTTTGGAGTCATACCTTGTGGGATTGGTAATAATCTGAGAAAGATGTAGGGAATCGCATTGCTTTAGGACTTGGTCAGGTGGTTTAAGCATTTCCCAGTTTAGGTCACCTAGCAGGACAAATTCAGACTTAGTGTAAGGGGCCAGGCGGTAGCTCAGGGCATTTAGGGTACAGGCCGGTGCTGATGGAGGATGGTAGCACCCAGAAACAGTCAACAAAGAGCTATTTGAAAGTTTAACCTCTTGAAACTCTAGGGGCGCTATATCATTTTTGGATAAAAAGACGTGCCCGTTTTAAGCGCAATATTTTGTCACAAAAAGATGCTCGACTATGCATATAATTGGTAGCTTTGGAAAGAAAACACTCTGACGTTTCCAGAACTGCAAAGATATTTTCTGTGCGAACCCTAGAACGTGAGCTTCAGGCAAAACCAAGATGAGACGACATCCAGGAAATGAGCAGGATTTTTGAGGCTCTGTTTTCCATTGTCTCCTTATATGGCTGTGAATGCGAGAGGAGTAAGTCTGCCCTTTCTGTCGTTTCCCCAAGGTGTCTGCAGCATTGTGACGTATTTGTAGGCATATCATTGGAAGATTGACCATAAGAGACCACATTTACCAGGTGTCCACCCGGTGTCCTGCCTGAAATTGGTGCACAAACGTCAGCTGCAAGTATTTTTCCACAGAATTCAGAGAAGAATGCAGGCTTCCAAACGATATATCAACCTGTTTTTAATTATGTTTCTTTATGAAGAGATATGTGAAAAAACACCTTGAGGATTGATTCCAAACAAAGTTTGCCATGTTTCGGTCGATATTATGGAGTTAATTCGGAAAAAGTTTGACGTTGTAGGTGACTGAATTTTCGGTTCGTTTCGGTAGCCAAATGTGATGTACAAAACGGAGCGATTTCTCCTACACACAGACGCTTTCAGGAAAAACTGCACATTTGGTATGTAACTGAGAGTCTCCTCATTGAAAACATCCGAAGCTTTTCAAAGGTAAATTATTTTATTTATTTGGTTATCTGGTTTTTGTGAAAATGTTGCGTACTAAATGCTACTCAAAATGCTAAGCTAGCTTAGCATACTCTTACACAAATTAGTCAATTGCTATGGTTCAAAAGCATATTTTGAAAATCTGAGATGACAGTGTTGTTAAGAAAAGGCTAAGCTTGAGAGTAGGCACATTATTTTCATTTTATTTGCGATTTTCAGAAATCGTTAACGTTACATTATGCTAATGAGCTTGAGGCTATAACTGTATACAGGTTTTTTTCATAGCCAAACGTGAACAAAACGGAGCGATTTGTCCTACACAAATAATATTTTTTTGAAAAACTGCACATTTGCTATGTAACTGAGAGTCTCCTCATTGAAAACATCCGAAGCTCTTCAAAGGTAAATGATTTTATTTATTTGGTTATCTGGTTTTTGTGAAAATGTTCAGGCTAAATGCTACTCAAAATGCTAAGCTAGCTTAGCATACTCTTACACAAATTAGTCAATTGCTATGGTTCAAAAGCATATTTTGAAAATCTGAGATGACAGTGTTGTTAAGAAAAGGCTAAGCTTGAGAGTAGGCGCATTATTTTCATTTTATTGATGATTTTCAGAAATCGTTAAGTTATGCTAATGAGCCTGAGGCTTTAGTCACGATCCCGGATCCGGGATGGGGAGTTTCAAGAAGTTAATACATAAAACTAACAAATCAAATTGTTTGGGGACAGACTTGGTGGAAACAACCGAGCACTGAAGGTGATCCTTGGTAAAGATTGCCACTCCCCCACATTTGGAAGGTCTGTCTTGCCGAAAAAGGTTATAACCAGAAAGGTTATATTCAAAACACATCGTGTGATTTCAACAGATTTTTGTAAAATGAACAAATTATTGTCTTTTGTTTTTATATAACAACATTCCAACCTCATTTACCATGATCTTTTAAATTATGGCATAATTCTACTATTTGTATTCATTTGCATCACTGTAAATGACATACTTTTATTTTGAAGGCTAACCGCAAAGTCTGCTATTGCGGCTAATCCTTATTGTGGCTAGCTTCACATAGATGGGTCCGACCACCATTTATCAAATAAGAACTGTCTTATAAATTAGGGTTATTTTAGATGATGACACCTAGCTATATAGTTAGCTAGCTAGCTACTGAAACAGATTGTCGTTTTGCTATGTTTTTCAGGAAGAACATTGTTTGCATCCATTAGCTAGCTAGCTTTTTTTATGTCCAGCATTGTAGGTGCGCGAGACAACTTTACCAGCATCATAGCATACGTATCTATGAATCGTTGTGACATATGGAATACGAGTGATAGTGTAATCAATGTGTAATAACTATGTAAAAAATGTATGAATGTGTTAAACTACTATGTGATGGATGTGCAGTCATATTCAGGTACTGATTGGTCAACAAGGTTATGTGACATGCAAAAACCCAAACGGCGTTCCATAGAAATCCTGGTTGAGAATGAAACAAATAAACAAGGAAACAGCACAGCAAGTAAGTGAAATAAATATGTTTTGATTATGTTTTACTGGTAATGGGGACATACATAAATGCCAACAAAATTACTTTTTGGTCAGTGTGGTGTGTGTGTGTGTAACCTTTATTTAACTAGGAAAGTCAGTTAAGAACAAATTCTTATTTGCAGAGATGGCATACCCCGGACGACACTGGGCCAATTGTGCGCCACCCTATGGGATTCCCAATCACTGTCGGATGTGATACAGCCTGGATTCGAACCAGGGACTGTAGTGCCTCCTCTTGCACGGAGATGCAGTGCCTTAGACCGCTGCGTCCATGTGTGTTAACTATTTAACTGTACTAGAATGCTTAAAAGGCCACAAAAATTGGTTATTAGTATCGTTTTTAGGGGGGGGGGGGGGTAAGGAAAATATTGGATATCTGCCAAAAATGTCATATCGGTGCATCACTAGTATTTACTATAGTGTTCTAGGGACAGAACTCTAGTATTTACTGTAGTGTTCTGGGGACATTACTGTAGTGTTCTGGGGACATTCCTCTAGTATTTACTGTAGTGTTCTGGGGACATTACTGTAGTATTTACTGTAGTGTTCTGGGGACATTACTGTAGTATTTACTGTAGTGTTCTGGGGACATTACTGTAGTATTTACTGTAGTGTTCTGGGGGACACATTACTAGTGTTCTAGGGACATTACTGTAGTATTTACTGTAGTGTTCTGGGGACATTACTGTAGTATTTACTGTAGTGTTCTGGGGACATTACTGTAGTATTTACTGTAGTGTTCTGGGGACATTACTGTAGTATTTACTGTAGTGTTCTGGGGACATTACTCTAGTATTTACTGTAGTGTTCTGGGGACATTACTAGTATTTACTGTAGTGTTCTGGGGACATTACTGTAGTATTTACTGTAGTGTTCTGGGGACATTACTGTAGTATTTACTATAGTGTTCTGGGGACATTACTGTAGTATTTACTGTAGTGTTCTGGGGACATTACTGTAGTATTTACTATAGTGTTCTGGGGACATTACTGTAGTATTTCCTGTAGTGTTCTGGGGACATTACAGTAGTATTTACTATAGTGTCTTTGTTTTATTATCTTTGACATAGAAGTGGGGGGCTTTTTCTCATTGAGGAAACCTACTGGAAAAACACTAAAAGAGCAAACTTTCCATAACCTGTAGGTAGGTAGGTAGGACTGGGGTCTGAACGGATAGCTCAGAGCTTCTGCTCTTTTCTATATCCTGTAGGGAACACAATATATAGTCTATACTTGGCATGTAGGTTTCTCACTTAAGGATGGCACAAAATGGGATGTGGGGGAGGGGAATGGGCAGGGTATATCCAAATTAAATACTGTAGTATTTACTATAGTTAAAACAATGTAGTGTTTTTGCGGACATTTCTGTAGTATTTACTAGTGTTTTTAATGTGGATAATAATGTAGTATTATCAGTATACTAATAATGTAGTATCTACAGTATACTACAAAATTCTACACTAAGTCCTAGACTTGATCAAGGGATATTACAGTGTGTAGTATAGTATTCTACTGTATACTACAGTTTCAAAAGAGTTCTATTGTAAACTAAAGTATTTTTTTAAGTGGGAGAGTAAGGGAAAGAAATCTACATTATTCCAACCTGCTAATAAACATTCCTATTATACAGAGTGGCTATGAGCTGCACCCAGAGTGCGATGAGGGAATGTGTGTGTGTGGTGTCACTCTGTCTGCTCTGTGCAGACACAGGCTCACAGGGGAGGCATCACGCCTTTATTTATTCATTAACCTGCTGGGAACTAGCAATGAGAGACAAGGTCCACCCCCCCCCCCCATACACACACAAGCACACGTACACACACAAGCACACGTACACACACACACGCACACACACACACTCCCACACACGCACATCCAAAAGCCTACCTCTATCCATTTCTATAGAAAATAAATTGCCACAAAAAGGCTTTAATGTACAGTGCTTCCAGGACATTTACTCTAATGCTTGGCGTGCCAACAGCTTATACTTGAACATTTGTATGGGTTACACATCCTATACATTGGGCTCATACACATAAACGAATGCACGCACACACCCTTCCCTGTTTGAGACTTGTTGGCTTCCAGTGGGCCCTGACCCGATTAAACGATCTGAAACACAGACCCTGTTGAATGATCTGAAACACAGACCCTGTTGAATGATCTCCATCAAGACCCTGTTGAAGGTTCTGAAACACAGACCCTGTTGAATGATCTCCATCATATACCCTGTTGAAGGTTCTGAAACACAGACCCTGTTGAACGATCAGCAAAAAGACCCTGTTGAACGATCTGCAACACAGACCCTGTTGAATGATCTCCATCATATACCCTGTTGAAGGTTCTGAAACACAGACCCTGATGAATGTTCTGCAACACAGACCCTGTTGAACAATCTGCAACAGACCCTGTTGAATGATCTGTAACTCAGACCCTGTTGAACGATCTGCAACACAGACCCTGTTGACGGATCTGAAACACAGACCCTGTTGAACATTCTGAAACACAGACCCTGTTGACGGATCTGAAACACAGACCCTGTTGAACATTCTGAAACACAGACCCTGTTGAACAATCTGCAACACAGACCCTGTTGAATGATCTGAAACACAGACCCTGTTGAACGATCTGCAACACAGACCCTGTTGAATGATCTGAAACACAGACCCTGTTGAACGATCTGCAACACAGACCCTGTCGAACGATCTGCAACCCAGACCCCGTTGAACGATCTGCAACACAGACCTGATTGAACGATCTGCAACACAGACCCTGTTGAATGATCTGCAAAAAGACCCTGTTGAACATTTTGAAACACAGACCCTGTTGAACATTTTGAAACACAGACCCTGTTGAACGAGCTGCAACACAGACCCTGTTGAACGATCTGCAACACAGACCCGGTTGAACGATCTGCAACACAGACCCTGTTGAACGATCTGCAACACAGACCCTGTTGAAGGTTCTGACACAGACCCTGTTGAACGTTCTGCAACACAGACCTGTTGAATGATCTGAAACTCAGACCCTGTTGAACAATCTGCAACAAGACCCTATTGAACGGTCTGCAACACAGAACATGTTGAATGATCTGCAACAGAGACCCTGTTGAACGATCTGAAAAACAGACCCTGTTGAAGGATCTAAAACACATACCCTGTTGAATGATCTGAATCACAGACCCTGTTGAACGATCTACAACAAGACCCTATTGAACGGTTTGCAACACAGACCCTGTTGAATGATCTGCAACACAGACCCTGTTGAACGATCTGCAACAGACCCTGTTGAATGATCTGCAACACAGACCCTATTGAATGATCTGAAACACAGACCCGCTTGAACGATCTGCAACACAGACCCTGTTGAATGATCGGAAACACAGACCCTGTTGAACGATCTGCAACACAGACCCTATTAAACGATCTGCAACTCAGTCCCTAATAAACGATCTGCATCACAGACCCTATTAAACAATCTGCAACACAGACCCCGTTGAATGATCTGCAAAACAGACCCTGTTCAATGCTGAGGATCAGCTGAGTCAGCGAGAGAGAGAGAGAGAGCGAAACGCTGGAGGTTTAGATAAAACACTCCGCCTCTCCGTAACCATGACACTAACTAAAGCAAAAACAGAGAGAAGATAGAAAACGTGTGCACACGCACACGCACGCACGCACACACATCCAAGGCGGGGGAAAAACAGGCACGTGCATCTGCCTTAGTTATTTAGCATCTGGCTTCTCTTAAAACCAAGATACAAAATAAGTAGTATGTGCGGTGAATGTGGCATTGTGTGTGTGTGTCATCTGGTCAGTGCTTTGATAGCTGGCGGATGTGGAGGTCCAGACAGGGCAGCAGGGGAGAGACAGAGGGGTGAACGGAGGAGAGGAGAGGGGGAGAAAAAGGAAGAGAGAGAAAATGAAAGTCAGTAGAGGGGTGGAAAAGATTGAATGAGAGAGGCAGAGAAGAGGGGGAGGTAGGATAGAGAGGGGAAGTGGAGAGGAGGAGATAGAGGGGGAGGAGGAGGAGAGAGGCCAGCCACTGTCAGATACACAAACACAAACCACATGCAGCTGTTCAGCCTCTGCCTCCACAGCACGTGAACACACTCTCATACACACCCAACGAGAAAAAAGGCCCTAGAAACGACAAACACACAGCAACGGCTCACAAGCAAACACACACATCCCGAGAGCGGTGGTTGAGTGTGTGTGTGGGTTCGTTCATGTAGGCACGTGTATCTCGTGCATTGCTGATAGTCATTCGTGAGTGTGTGTTAATGTGTGTGTGTACATTATTGGCCCATAGTGAGAGCGAGTCACTCTACAGAGTTGAGACAGAGCTAGATGGCAGTAGTAAAAATAGCTCTGTGTCAACTGGGATGGTCATACTCCTGACTGGACACACACACACACACACACACACACACACACACACACACACACACACACACACACACACACACCTGGATGGCCAATTCATCGAACTTCTACTGTCTTTTCAACCTAATATTGGGATGGGGAGTGAGAAGCTGTGTGTGTGTGTGTGTGTATGAGGGCAGTCAGCATGCCTAATCTCACACCGGGTGTCATCTACAGGATACTCCTGTGGTCCTCTCACAAGATCAGAGAGAAAGGAAGGGAACGAGGGAGGGAGCAACAGAGGAAGAGGAGGGAGGGACAGAGGAAGAGGAGAGGAGGGAGGGGGTAGAAGTGCATTTGAAGTTTTTCCTGTCGGCTCCAAACTTTGACTTCAAACGCTGTGTAGAATTAGAAAGATTAACCCACCACGCTTTCTCTCTCTAGACACACACACACAGACACACCTCCCAATCTGCTTGAGTTCATGGTCAACATGCCCTTGAGACAGACAGTGAGAGAGTCCCTGTTTTTCTGCTCTCTCTAGTGAATCTCTTTCGTCTCCTCTCAAAGCTGATCCAAGATCAGACTTCCTTTATACCTTCTAATGGTTATGGACTGGATTAAGATAGGACAACCTGGTCCTAGATCTCCACATAGGACCACTGATAGCTGAACCAAGCCGTTATGGAGATGTGTAGGGTCTATATAAACTGTGTGTGTATTTACTGTGTGTCAGTAAACTGAGAGGACTGTCTAAATGTGTAGTGGGGTTTGGGGGTTCTGAGTGGGTGAGGAGGATGAGGAGGGGAGTCTGGCTCCCGGGCGTCACATCAGTTCATAGGGTCTAACACACACACACACACACACACAGTGGAATGTAAACTGGGCAGGACTGACTACTACTGTCTGCCTGAGAGAGCAGAGATAAATATCTGGGTGACTGAAGGTGAGTATTATTAAGAGTTAAACATCCATGTGGATTATCGCTGACTGGAAGTAGTCATGGTTGCATCTTTGCTATGAATTCAAGAGTGGTTACATTTCTCCAGCCCCATCCTTCAGCTGTTTACCAAAAAAAGGGGCGGGGTAACTGGCCGTGTTGTTCGAATCCGATTGCCCCTTTAAGGTGAAAACATAACTCATGTTGCCTCTATGTTAATGTTCTGCATTACAGACGCTAGTATGAGGTCATATAAGTGTGTGTCTAATTACTTGTGCGTGAGTGTGTGTGAGTGTTAGCTAGTGTGTGTGAATATTTTTTGCATGATCTGTGTGAAGGGTATATATGCGAAGTGTGTGTGTGTTAGCGTGTGACATTAGGGTTGTGGATGTGGAAGGCATAGTCGCAATGACAACACCATGGAGAGAGAGAGAGAGAGAGAGACCACACGTCCAATCTCCAGGAACCCACCCAGGGGCTGGGGTGACGCCCTAGCCCACCACAGGGGCCTCCCTCTGGGGCTGGCCTCCTCCTCGCCGTGGGTGTCAGCCTGGGTGGCTGGCGGGAGAGGTGTGGATGGAGCTCAGAGCACTAACGCTGCTAATGTTAGCCTTTATTAGCCTCAGAGTAATGAGCTGCTGGGGTTTGATGTGGGGACCACACACGGCGACAGAATAAGTCAGGCAGTGCCACACACAGGTTAATATGGGAGAGAGAGAGAGTGTGTGTGTGTGTAGGGGGTGTTGCTGAAGTTTGAGGGAAGTCATACAGGACAAATATCAAAGTGCTGGTAACAGTTAGAGAAGAAAATCGAAGACTGACTTTCAAGAAAAAGTGTGTGTGGGAAAGGATCTGTGGGGAGAGAGAGAAATGCTATTTGGCCCTACACTGACCACTGTGACTGACCCAAAACTAAGGAAAACTCTGACTATGTACAGACAATATGACAATATTAGAGACATATTTCCTTCAGATTACAAAGATCCACAAAGAATTCAAAAACAAACCCGATTTTGATAAACTCCCATATCTACTAGGTGAAATACCAGTGTGCATCACAGCAGCAGATCTGTGACGTGTTGTTACAAGAAAAGGTCAACCAGTGAAGAAGAAACACAATTGTAAATACAACTCATATTTATGTTTATGTATTTCCCCTTTTGTACTTTAACTATTTGCACATCATTACAACACTGTATATAGACATAATATGACATTTGAAATGTCTTAATTCTTTTGGAACTTTTGTGAGTGTAATGTTAACTGTTCATTTTTATTGTTTATTTCACTTTTGTATATCATCTACTTCACTTGCTTTGGCAATGTTAACATATGTTTCCCATGCCAATAAAGCCCCTTAAATTGAAATTGAAGAGAGAAAGAGAGAGAGGACGAGAGAGTAATAGAACATGTGCATGAAAGAAGAGAAAGGGAGAATGATGGAGGGACATTAAGCGAAGGGAACGACAAATGATGGAGGGACCCAGCTTTGCCCCCCCCCCAGGGACGGAGAGTCTGGTACAGGCAGGGTCCTGGCTGCTCTGGCTCAGGGCCAGGACACACGCCCGGGGCCGCAGTGCCCAGGAAAACCCCAAAAGTGGATCACCAGGCCCAGGGGCAATAGGCTCCACTAGGGGCCGGGAGGCTATTGTTCAGGCCTACACTCTCGCCTATAAGGAACGCAAAGCATGCAAGTGTGTACATGTGCTTGTGGACATGTACTCTCTACACATTCAATGTCATCGATTCCTGTATATAATCTATGAAGCCTATAACCCCAAGAGAAAGTCTCAACTAAAGAACAGGATTTACAGCACAAAACCACAGAGCTTCATTCCTCGCCTGTGACAAATTGCCAAACCACAACGAACATCTAAGGCAGCAGAAGAAGCTGGTATCTGCGACAGCAACAAAGGAATCATGAGAGAATCTTCAATCGAAAGCTGTTTTCGGAGCTGATCACAGCTTTAGTATCACTGAATATCAATGATCAAAGCGTCTATAAAGCCTTCATTTTGTCTCTCTCCTCCTCCTCTCACTCCCCTTCTTCATCTCTCTCTTTATCTCTCTCCCCCTCACTCTCTTTTTTCTCTCCGCCCATCTGTCTATCGCTGCCTTGGGGCACAGGGCTGGCAATTTGTTTCCCAGTTGCCTAGACAATGCAATCAGCTACAGTTCAAACCACACCGTTTCCGAGGGGACAATCGCCAAGGCGATGTTGCCTTGGGATTACATCATTGCTAGGAGAAAGAGACTGACTGTGTGTATGGACGTACAGTATGTGTGTGTGTGTGTGTGTGTGCATTAATATATCCAATGTCTGTGAAAATATGATGAATGTATAATCACTAAATATCAAGTTACCCCCAGTCTCCACCCTTTCTCCCCCTCATCTTCCTGATCTGTCGTTCTCTCTCTCTTTCTCTCTGTCGGGGTGTAAGGTTACAGCTGGCTCCAGACAGAGGGTCTACAACTGCCCCCCCCTACTCACTACCCCTCTCACAACCTGACAGGAGGGACGAGAGGAGGGAGATGAAGGAGAGAGGGAGAGGATGGAGAAGAAGAGAGGGAAGGAGGAGGAGCGGGAGCAGGAAGAGAATAAAGGGAGGGGTAATTGAGAGCGTGAGAGAGAGCGAGAACAGGGTGAGGGAGGAGAGCAAGGAGAGGGAGGAGAATAAAAGGACAGAAAGGAAAGAGATGTGTGTGAGTGATTGGACACCTGCATGGTGTGCATGTAGAGAGACAGACAGCCTATACAGTATCTATAGGAAGACAGAAGATATGAATGAACCCTATATACTGAGCCCGTCACACACACACACACACACACACACACACACACACACACACACACACACACACACACACACACACACACACACACACACACACACACACACACACACACACACACACACACACACACACACACACACACACAGACCCCATCAGTCAGTATAAAGAGAGAAACCTAAGATGGAGGCAACAGATACACCCCTCCTCCTAACCCAAAGAGTGGCCTCGAGGGGCCCCAACAGGGTTACACCTCCCCCCTCTTGCCTGACCCCACCAGATATCCCTTCTCCCTCCAAATGAGCTCCTTAACGATGAGGTCATCAGCCATGAGGTCACTCTCAGTGGCAGGGAGGAAGAGAGGGAAACAGAGAGAGAGAGATGGAAAGAGAGGAAGCCTTCTGAATTGAAAGGGAGAAAGAGAGCGAGAGACGAGAGGGAAAAGAGAGAACAAGCTCTTTGTTGAACCCTACCCTACTGTACTCCCTCCAGTACACTCCCTCCTCCTTGAGCCACCTGCTCTCTACACTAGGACAGGAAGATGGATGTGTGTGTCTCACAGAGGAAACCGTTAAGCCTTCTCCGTGCACACACACACACACACACACACACACACACACACGATGCTGGCAGTCAAGCGAACACGCCCACCAATCGACAACGCAGGGAGAGTGGTAGACATGGTTAACAGACAGACATACGGAAGGACGGACGAACGGACAGTCTTTGCTGGCTGCTTGAAGATATTATGTACCCACACACAGACACAGAGAGAGAGAGAGACAGGGTGACAGATGAGACATCGAGACATGTCACTTTCTGTCTCTCACAGACTGTCACCAAGAGCCAGACAGGATCCTGCCAGACTGACGTGTTTGAAGGTACACTACATGACCAAAAGTATGTTGACGCGAGCTTTACACCACTCCAGCCGACGCTTGGCATTGCGTATGGTGATCTTTTTTAATCCGCTTCAGTACTCGGCTGTCCCGTTCTGAGAGCTTGTGTGGCCTACCACTTCGCGGCTGAGCCGTTGTTGCTCCAAGACATTTCCACTTCACAGGGGCGGCAGGTAGCCTAGTGGTTAGAGTGTTGGACTAGTAGCCGAAAGGTTGCAAGATCGAATCCCCGAGCTAACAAGGAGAATATCTGTCGTTCTGCCCCTAAACAAGGCAGGTAACCCACTGTTCCTAGGCCATCATTGAAAATAAGAATTTGTTCTTAACTGACTTGCCTATTTAAATACAGGTACAATTAAAAAAACTGCTGACAGGGGAAACTCTAGCAGGGCAGAAATTTGACAAACTGACTTGTTGGAAAGTTGGCATCTTATGATGGTGACACTTTGAAAGTAAGGCTAGTCTACTGCCAATATTTGTCAATGGAGATTGCTTGGCTTTGTGCTTGATTGTATACACCTGTAAGCAATGGGTGTGACTGAAATTGCCAAATCCACTCATTTGAAGGGGAGGCCACATACTTTTGTATATATAGTGTCGATGAGGAAGAGAATACAGAGACAGAGAGGAATACCAGAGAGACAGAGAGAATACAGGAGAGAAAGATAATACAGAGGCAGAGAGACTAAGTGAGAAAGGAGAAAAATATCGAGAGCAACAACGCAGTCGGAGTCAGTCAGCCCTCTCTTCAATTCCCACTTTTCATCTCAATTCAATCTCTTTCCCCTCCATCCATCCATCCCTCATTCAGTCACTCCCTCCCCCTTTCTTTAAAGAGCAAGACTGTGGTATCGCAGTCTTCATACGCATCATCCCTCCCTCCCTCTCTCTCTCCATCTTCTCCCTCTTTCTCTCCCACCCTCTCTCGCTCCCCCTATCTGCCTCCACGCCATGGGCAGCCCAGAGGAGAAGACATCTCAGAGAGATAGATAACGGTCCTGTTCAGAGCAGCCAAGCAGGGTAGAAATACTGCACCTAGCACAGAATATATATTTGTAGAAATAGATAGCACAGCAAATATACATGTGGAATTACACTGAGTGTACAAAATATTGAGAACACCTGCTTTTTCCGTGACATAGACTGACAAGGTGAATCCAGGTGAAAGCTACCACTACATGACCAAAAGAATGGGGACACCTGCTCGTTTGAAAATCTCATTCCAAAATCATGGTAATTATTATGGCGTTGGTCCCCCCTTTGCTGCCATAACAGCCTCTACTCTTCTAGGAAGGCTTTCAACTAGATGTTGGAACATCGCAATCGGCATTCCAATTCATCCCAAAGGTGTCAGATGGGGTTGAGGTCAGGGCTCTGTGCAGGCCAGTCAAGTTCTTCCACACCGACCTCGCTTTGTGCATGGGGCCATTGTCATGCTAAAACAGGAAAGGGCCTTCCCCAAACTGTTGCCACAAAGTTGGAAGCACAGAATTGTCTACAATGTCATTGTATGCTGTAGCTTTAAGATTTCCCTTCACTGGAATTAAGGGTCCTAGCCCAAATCATGAAAAACAGCCCCAGACCATTATTCCTCCTCCAACATTCTTTACAGTTGGCACTATGTATTGGGGCAGGTATCGGTGTCCTGGCATCCACCAAACCCAGATTCGTCCGTCGGACTGCCAGTTGGTGAAGCGTGACTCATCACTCCAGAGAGCACGTTTCCACTGCTTCAGAGTCCAATAGTGGCGAGCTTTACAACACCCCAGCCGACGCTTGGCATTGCGCATGGTGATCTTAGGCTTGTGTGCGGCTGCTCAGCCATGGAAACCCATTTCATGAAGCTCCCGATTTTTAAGCGCTGTACGCTTCAGCAATCCCATTCTGTGAGCTTGTGTGTCCTACCACTTTGCAGCTGAGCTGTTGTTGCTCCTAAACGTTTCCACTTCACAATAACAGCACTCACAGTTGACCGGGGCAACTCTAGCAGGGCAGAAATTTGAAGAACTGACTTGTTGGAAAGGTGGCATCCTATGACGGTGCCACGTTGAAAGTCACTGAGCTCTTCAGTAGGGCCATTCTACTGCCAATGTTTGTATATGGAGATTGCATGACTGTGTGCTAGATTTTATACATCTGTCAGCTACGGGTGTGACTGAAATAGCCGAATCCACTCATTTGAAGGTATGTCCACATACTTTTGTAAATATAGTTTATCAGTGTATAAATGAAACTATAGTATTGAGAAATGTCTCATTGACATCCATTCAGGATTGAGGATTTACATTTTAGTCATTTAGAAGACGCTCTTATCCAGCGTTAGTTCACAAAAGCCTTTTTATTTTATTTTATATTATTTAGGCTTACTTCAAGTTAGAATCCCTGTCACATTTCTAAAACAGATTTAGTGTGTGTTCGAGAGAAGGGGAAAGAGTGGGGAAGAAAGAGTGAAAGGAGACAGAGAGGGGAGAGAGAGAGGGGGAGACAGAGACAGGGGGAGACAGAGACAGGGGGAGACAGAGAGAGGGGGAGGCAGAGAGAGGGGGGAGACAGAGAGAGGGGGGGGGGCAGAGAGAGGGGGAGACAGAGAGAGGGGGGATAGAGCGAGAGAGAGATCATGTGTTAATAAGAGTTCTCTCCATCTCCAGGCTATGCCGGTCGTACAGAGCTGCCTGACAACTTGAAGTCCATGTTCAGGCCTATCTCCCTGGTGGTACCAGACTCCACCCTCATCGCTGAGATCACCCTGTTCAGAGAGGGATTCAACAACTGCAAGGTAATACAAGTACAGACGGAGGAATGGAGGAGGGAGGAATGGAGGGAGGAATGGAAGAATGGAAGGAAGGAGGAATGGAGGGAGGGAGGGAGGAATGGAGGGAGGGAGGGAGGAAGGAATGGAGGGAGGAATGGAAGAATGGAAGGAAGGAGGAATGGAGGGAGGGAGGGAGGAATGGAGGGAGGGAGGGAGGAAGGAATGGAGGGAGGAATGGAAGAATGGAAGGAAGGAGGAATGGAGGGAGGGAGGAATGGAGGGAGGGAGGGAGGAAAGGAGGGATGAATGGAGGGAGGGAGGAATGGAAGGGAGGGAGGAAGGAATGGAGGGAGGAAGGAATGGAGGGAGGAATGGAAGAATGGAAGGAAGGAGGAATGGAGGGAGGAATGGAGGAGGGAGGAATGGAGGGAGGGAGGAATGGAGGGAGGAATGGAGGGAGGGAATGGAGGGAGGAAGGAATGGGGAGGGAGGAATGGAGGGAGGGAGGAATGGAGGGAGGCAGGAATGGAGGGAGGGAGGAATGGAGGGAGGGAGGAATGGAGGGAGGGAGGAATGGAGGGAGGAATGGAGGGAGGCAGGGAGGAATGGAGGGAGGAATGGAGGGAGGGAGGAATGGAGGAAGAGAGGAATGGAGGGAGGGAGGAATGGAGGGAGGAATGGAGGGAGGAATGGAGGGAGGGAGGAATGGAGGGAGGAATGGAGGAATGGAGGGAGGGAGGAATGGAGGAATGGAGGGAGAGAGGAATGGAGGGAGGAATGGAGGGAGGGATGAATGGAGGGAGGGATGGAGGGAGGAATGGAGGAATGGAGGGAGAGAGGAATGGAGGGAGAGAGGAATGGAGGGAGGAGGGGAAGGAATGGAGGGAGGAATGGAGGGAGGAATGGAGGAATGGAGGGAGGAATGGAGGGAGGAATGGAGGGAGAGAGGAATGGAGGGAGAGAGGAATGGAGGGAGAGAGGAATGGAGGGAGGAATGGAGGAATGGAGGGAGGAATGGAGGGAGGGAGGAAAGGAATGGAGGGAGGAATGGAGGGAGGAATGAATGGAGGGAGGGAGGAAAGGACAATGTATATGAAATGCTTCAGTCTGGTTTTAGACCCCATCATAGCACTGAGACGGCACTTGTGAAGGTGGTAAATGACATTTTAATGGCATCGGACCGAGGCTCTGCATCTGTCCTCGTGCTCCTAGACCTTAGTGCTGCTTTTGATACCATCGATCACCACATTCTTTTGGAGAGATTGGAAACCCAAATTGGTCTACACGGTCAAGTTCTGGCCTGGTTTAGATCTTATCTGTCGGAAAGATATCAGTTTGTCTCTGTGGATGGTTTGTCCTCTGACAAATCAACTGTAAATTTCGGTGTTCCTCAAGGTTCCGTTTTAGGACCGCTGTTGTTTTCACTATATATTTTACCTCTTGGGGATGTTATTCGAAAACATAATGTTAACTTTCACTGCTATGCGGATGATACACAGCTGTACATTTCAATGAAACATGGTGAAGCCCCAAAATTGCCCTCGCTAGAAGCATGTGTTTCAGACATAAGGAAGTGGATGGCAGCAAACTTTCTACTTTTAAACTCGGATAAAACAGAGATGCTTGTTCTAGGTCCCAAGAAACAAAGAGATCTTCTGTTGAATCTGACAATTAATCTTAATGGTTGTACAGTCATCTCAAATAAAACTGTGAAGGACCTCGGCGTTACTCTGGACCCTGATCTCTCTTTTGAAGAACATATCAAGACCATTTCAAGGACAGCTTTTTTCCATCTACGTAACATTGCAAAAATCAGAAACTTTCTGTCCAAAAATGATGCAGAAAAATTAATCCATGCTTTTGTCACTTCTAGGTTAGACTACTGCAATGCTCTACTTTCCGGCTACCCGGATAAAGCACTAAATAAACTTCAGTTAGTGCTAAATACGGCTGCTAGAATCCTGACTAGAACCAAAAATTTGATCATATTACTCCAGTGCTAGCCTCCCTACACTGGCTTCCTGTCAAAGCAAGGGCTGATTTCAAGGTTTTACTGCTAACCTACAAAGCATTGCATGGGCTTGCTCCTACCTATCTCTCTGATTTGGTCCTGCCGTACATACCTACACGTACGCTACGGTCACAAGACGCAGGCCTCCTAATTGTCCCTAGAATTTCTAAGCAAACAGCTGGAGGCAGGGCTTTCTCCTATAGAGCTCCATTTTTATGGAACGGTCTGCCTACCCATGTCAGAGACGCAAACTCGGTCTCAACCTTTAAGTCTTTACTGAAGACTCATCTCTTCAGTGGGTCATATGATTGAGTGTAGTCTGGCCCAGGAGTGGGAAGGTGAACGGAAAGGCTCTGGAGCAACGAACCACCCTTGCTGTCTCTGCCTGGCCGGTTCCCCTCTTTCCACTGGGATTCTCTGCCTCTAACCCTATTACAGGGGCTGAGTCACTGGCTTGCTGGGGCTCTCTCATGCCGTCCCTGAGGGGGTGCGTCACCTGAGTGGGTTGATTCACTGATGTGGTCATCCTGTCTGGGTTGGCGCCCCCCCCCCTTGGGTTGTGCCGTGGCGGAGATCTTTGCGGGCTATACTCAGCTTTGTCTCAGGATGGTAAGTTGGTGGTTGAAGATATCCCTCCAGTGGTGTGGGGGCTGTGCTTTGGCATAGTGGGTGGGGTTATATCCTTCCTGTTTGGCCCTGTCCGGGGGTGTCCTCGGGTGGGGCCACAGTGTCTCCTGACCCCTCCTGTCTCAGCCTTCAGTATTTATGCTGCAGTAGTTTATGTGTCGGGGGGCTGGGGTCAGTTTGTTATATCTGGAGTACTTCTCCTGTCCAATTCGGTGTCCTGTGTGAATCTAAGTGTGCGTTCTCTAATTCTCTCCTTCTCTCTCTCGGAGGACCTGAGCCCTAGGACCATGCCCCAGGACTACCTGACATGATGACTCCTTGCTGTCCCCAGTCCACCTGGCCGTGCTGCTGCTCCAGTTTCAACTGAACCGCGGCCCTAGGACCATGCCCCAGGACTACTTGACATGATGACTCCTTGCTGTCCCCAGTCCACCTGGCCGTGCTGCTGCTCCAGTTTCAACTGTTCTGCCTTATTATTATTCGACCATGCTGGTCATTTATGAACATTTGAACATCTTGGCCATGTTCTGTTATAATCTCTACCCGGCACAGCCAGAAGAGGACTGGCCACCCCACATAGCCTGGTTCCTCTCTAGGTTTCTTCCTAGGTTTTGGCTTTTCTAGGGAGTTTTTCCTAGCCACCGTGCTTCTACACCTGCATTGCTTGCTGTTTGGGGTTTTAGGCTGGGTTTCTGTACAGCACTTTGAGATATCAGCTGATGTACGAAGGGCTATATAAATAAATTTGATTTGATTTGATTTGATTTGAGGGAGGAATGGAGGGAGGGATGAATGGAGGAATGAAGGGAGGAATGGAGGGAGGAATGGAGGGAGGGAGGAAAGGAATGGAGGGAGGAATGGAGGGAGGAATGAATGGAGGGAGGAAGGAAAGGAGGGAGGAATGGAGGGAGGGATGGAGGAATGGAGGGAGGAATGGAGGGAGGAATGGAGGGAGAGAGGAATGGAGGGAGAGAGGAATGGAGGGAGGGAGGAATGGAGGGAGGGAGGAATGGAGGGAGGAATGGAGGGAGGGAGGAATGGAGGGAGGAAGGAATGGAGGGAGGGAGGAAAGGAGGGAGGGAGGAAAGGAGGGAGGAATGGAGGGAGGGAGGGAGGAATGGAGGAATGGAGGGAGGGAGGAAAGGAGGGAGGAATGGAGGGAGGGATGGAGGAATGGAGGGAGGGAGGAAATTAATGGAGGGAGGGAGGAATGGAGGGAGGGAGGAATGGAGGGAGGGAGGAATGGAGGGAGGGAGGAATGGAGGGAGGGAGGAATGGAGGAATGGAGGGAGGAATGGATGGAGGAATGGAGGGAGGAATGAATGGAGGGAGGAATGGAGGGAGAAAGTGACAGAGGTAATAACACTACGTAAATGAGAAGGGACGGGATTTTTTCTTGAACAAATAATTCTAGACCTGAAGTGTTGCTTCTTAATGCCTGAAGAGTATTTCCTGACCATAGGGCTTAGAGTTTGTCCTGCTTAGCTCACAGGAAGCCCTGGAAAAACTCCTGGCCCTAACTATGATACTACAAGATAGTACTGTAATATCTACTATTTCACTGTGTCTGAAAAACCTACTTGCCCACTGTGTCTGTTAACGAAATGAACAAGATATTCATATTCCATATAAGTTTGTCAGTGTAATGAATTGCACTGGTGGTAGGTATATATTCAACACTGTTCGCTCGCAATGCGTGGTGGCTTCTGAAGAATATGGAAGAAAATTAGAAAGATGTTCCCAATGTGTTGTACACTCAGTGTAGATGCCACAGAATATATACCTGTAAAAATAGATAGCACATCGTATATACCTGTAGAAAGAGCATAGAATATATGTGTAGAAATAGATAGCACAGAATATATACCTGTAGAAATAGATAGCACATCGTATATACCTGTAGAAAGAGCACCGAATATATGTGTAGAAATAGATAGCACAGAATATATATCTGTAGAAATACATAGCACCTAATATATACATGTAGAAATAGATAGCACAGAATATATACCTGTAGAAATAGATAGCACAGAATATATACCTGTAGAAATAGATATCACAGAATATATACCTGTAGAAATAGATAGCACAGAATATATACCTGTAAAAACAGATATCACAGAATATATGTGTAGAAATAGATAGCACAGAATATATATCTGTAGAAATACATAGCATCTAATATATACCTGTAGAAATAAATAGGATAGAATATATACCTGTCGAAATAGATAGCACCGAATAAATACCTGTAGAAATAGATAGGACAGAATATATACCTGTCAAAATAGATAGCACAGAATAAATACCTGTAGAAATAGATAGGACAGATTATATACCTGTAGAAATAGATAGCACCTAATACATACCTGTAGAAATAGATAGCACAGAATATATACCTGTAGAAATAGATAGCACTGAATAAATACCTGTAGAAATCAATAGCTTTGAATATACACCTGTAGAAATAGATAGCACAGAATATATAGCACAGAATATACACCTGTAGAAATAGATAGCACAGAATATATACATGTAGAAATAGATAGGACAGAATATATACCTGTAGAAATAGATAGCTTTGAATATACACCTGTAGAAGTAGATGGCACAGCATATATACCTGTAGAAATAGCTAGAATAGAATCAGCAGCCTTGAGATACCTACAGCTTTCAGAGCAGAGAATCTCACCACAGAGCTGCACTCCAACACTTCAACATGCATTATAGTCCAAAGTATAAATGAATGTTGGCATCACTGCTTTTAACACAAATAAATATTCCCAGTTACAACGTTTAACAAAATATCACACGTGCCAGTTTACTTTGGCTAAACAACCATAGGTGCAACTGCGGTTGTTAATTCTGCTCTTTTTCCCCCTCTCCTCTTCCTCTCTCCTCTCCCTCACTCATATGCTAGACTCACCAGTTACCACCGACCAGTGAAGGATGGACAGCAAACGTCTGTCTGTCGTTCTCTCACTTAACTCAGTCAGAAGGCGAGCTCTCAACCTGTCACTCACGTAGTGAAGCAGAGGGAGGGAAGGGGAGCGAAAGAGAAAGAGAGAGAAACAGAGAGACAGAGCGAGGGAGAGCGTTTGCATGTCAGTCATTCTGTCAGTATCGGTTAAGTCTAAACGGACGGACTGACTGACGCAGACACTGACAGGAACAATGGCACGTCAGTGTCCACATGCAACCTAAAGCTCTCTAAAACACATGCCACTTGCATGCCTTTTCTGTTGCTTGCTAAACAATCAAACCTGTTTTGGAGGTGAATGCAATGCTCAGGAAAGGCACTACTGTATTTTGCGTGTCCAACTATTGGTGTCCAGACTCTTCTATCCTCTCTTCTCTCCGACACACACGTTTAAATGAATAGGCTGACCGCAGGTCAAACACACACACACACACACACACACACACACACACACACACACACACACACACACACACACACACACACACACACACACACACACACACACACACACACACACCAACTTGAGTTAACACCGACCGGATAGAAGTATGCTGCAAACACACACACTCACACGCACACACACACACACCAACCGGAGTTCATGTGCCAACTGGATATAAACACACACACCAATGCCTCTGAATGAAAAGTGTAAACTTACACTCTACCAAGGCATTCTGCGAGACACACTGCTACTGCTACTGCTACATGAGATTTACTTTTCATCCTTCCCTCATTGATCTTCTCCCTCTGTCCATTCTTTCACTCCCTGGCCAACCTTTGATATTCTGTTATTCACATCATTCCTGTCTTTCCTTCTCCCCTCTCTGTGGGGCTTCACTCCTCTTTTCGCTTGGAGCACATGCAGCGGCGGAGGAAGAGGGAGGACGTGCGGTGTGGGGCTGCCATCGGCCGGAGGAGCGATTGCTTCTGTTCTTCAGGAAAGAGAGGGGTGAAAGGCAAGAAAGAAGGATGGAGAATGGTCTGAGCTGAGAGGAGCACAGAGGGATGTGTTACTCACCACTCTGAGCAGGCAGGTACTGTAGCACACTGAGCACTGTGTGTGAGAGAGTGTGTGTTATGGAAGCCAGACCAGCCCGAGAAGCTACTTTAAACCCCTTACACAGTGAAAACGATGGGGTGGATGGAGGGGGGGTAGCTGAGGAGTTCTCTCCCAATATTTCAGACGACTACTGTAGTTCACGCTACTGTAGTTCACGCAATGCATCCAAAGTAGGTTTCTTGAAGTGTTTTGTGTGTGTGTGTGTGTGGTTATAAACGTTCCAACAGGGAGAAGACGGTCTGTAGTAATAAGACAAAGCACACTAGCCTGGTAGGAGGACATCTTTAAAGCTGGGGATATTGTATTTGTGTTGGAATAATATCAGACAGGGACCTGCAGCTGTGTTCCACAAGCTAGTCAACCTGCATAAATAAACATCCCGGTGTAGGATCTTCATTTGATCACCGTGTCGCAGGAGAACCTTTCTGCAAAAGCAGGAAATGTAAAACGTCTAGTGTATGTCAGGTTTAAAGAGGCTTCTGAAGTTTGTGATTTCCACTTTGAAATGTCACACTGATTTCCCCTTATGAAAAATGCCTCAACCCCTACAAAAAATGTCCATTAATCATAATCCACATAATAATTCACATTTCCTGTAGCTGCAAGACACACACACAGCTACACACGCCTGCCAGTGCCCTTCACTGGTAAATAAACACACACACAAGCCTATACCCACACACAGGCAGGCAGGCAGGCAGAAAGACACAGACAGACAGACAGACAGACAGACAGACAGACAGACACAAACACAGAAACACACACTCTCTCTCTCTTTGGTAACAAACCTAATAATAACCTGTAATTACGATCTCTCTCTCCATCTCTCCTCCACCTTCTACACTGAACAAAAATCTAAACGCAACAAGCAACAATTTCGAAGATTTTACCGAGTCACACAGTTCATAAGGAAATCAGTCAATTGAAATAAATTCATTAGACACTAATCTGTAGACTTCACATGACTGGGAAAACAGATATGCATCTGTTGGTCACAGATACCTTAAAAAGGTAGGGGTGTGGATCTGCTGTGCGAAGTTGCTGGATATTGGCGGGAACTGGAACACGCTGTCGTACACGTCGATCCAGAGCATCCCAAACATGCTCAATGGGTGACATGTCTGGTGAGTATGCAGGCCATGGAAGAACTGGGATATTTTCAGTTTCCAGTAATTGTGTACAGATCTTTGCGTCATGGGGCCGTGTATTGTCATGCTGAAACATGAGGTGATGGCGGCGGATGAAGGGAATGGCACGACAATGGGCCTCGGGATCTTGTCACGGTATATCTGTGGCATTCAAATTGCCACCGATAAAATGCGAATGTGTTCGTTGTCCTTAGCTTATGCCTGCCCATACCATAACCCCACAATGTTGACAACAGCAAACTGCTCGCCCACACGATGCCATACACGTTCTCTGCCATCTGTCCGGTACAGTTGAAACCGAGATTCATCCGTGCCAGTGGCCTTTGAAGGTGAGCATATACCCACTGAATTCGGTTATGACGCCAAACTGCAGTCAGGTCAAGACCCTGGTGAGGACGACGAGCACACAGATGAGCTTCCCTGAGACAGTTTGTGCAGAAATGATTTGGTTGTGCAAACCCACAGTTTCACAGTTGATCTCAGACAAGGTGAAGAAGCCGGATGTGGAGGTCCTGGGCTGACGTGGTTACCCGTGGTCTGTGGTTGTGAGGCCGGTTGGAAGTACTGCCTAATTCTCTAAAACGATGTTGGAGGCGGCTTATGGTAGAGAACTGAACATTCTATTCTCTGGCAACAGCTCTGGTGGACATTCCTGCAATCATCTTGCCAATTGCACGTTCCCACAAAACTTGAGACATCTGTGGCATTGTGTTGTGTGACAAAACTGCACATTATAGAGTGGCCTTCTAGTGTCCCCAGCACAAGCTGTTGAATCAGCTTCTTGATATGCCACATCTGTCAGGTGGAGAAAGAAATAAGGTTTTTGTGCACATTTCTGGGATCTTTTATTTCAGCTCATTAAACATGGGACCAACACTTTACATGTATTTTGTTCCGTGTACAAGTGATTGGGAGGATAATGTGAATGATCATAGCTGAGGGCCGCCACGGTTTATTAACAGAGTTTTGTGAAGCAGGAAGTCCCTATAAATATTTCTATTACAATCTCAGTCCAGAACACAATGGTTCTATTACACACAGCTCTCAGTGGAGAGAGGAAGAGAGAGAGGGGTGAGCGAGAGATGTATGGCTCAGTTGGTAGAGCATGGCGGTGCTGTGAGTTCTATTCCCGGGACCACCGTATGCATGACTAAGTGGCTTTGAATGAAAACGTCAGCTCCACTGTAAACACTGTTTGTACTGCTCTGTCCATGACATACAGTAGCCTATCCAGGTGAAAGCTATGATCCCTTATTGATGATGTCACTTGTTAGATCCACTTCAATCATTGTAGATGAAGGGGAGGAGGCAGGTTAAAGAAGGATTTTAAAGCCTTGAGACAATTGAGACATGGATCGTGTTTGTGTGCCATTCAGAGGGTGAATGGGCAAGACAAAAGATTGAAGTGCCTTTGAACGGAGTGTGGTACAGTAGTTGGTGCCATCGGTTTGAGTGTGTTTTTCACACTCAACAGTTTCCTGTGTGTATCAAGAATGGTCCACCACAATTCAGCCAACTTGATACATCTGTGTGAAGCATTGGAGTCAACATGGGCCAGTGTTCCTGTGAAATGCTTTCGACACCTTGTAGAGGCCATGCCCAAAGAATTGAGGTTGTTCTGAGGGCAAAAAGGGAGGAGGGGGCAACAGTTTATTATATTATTCATCTCTATTATTACTATATTCGAGAGAAGTTCATTTCATTTGATATTAAAACTAAGCATCGAGGACAGAGAGGGAGAAAAATGGAAGTCGAGGGAAACAGAGGGGGTGGGAATGTTGGCAGAGAAATAGACAGAGAGAGAGGGAGGATGTAAGGCAGGAAGAGGAAGTGAAGAGGAGGAAAAGAGCACTCAGAAAAGAGGGAGGAAATGAGAGGAGTGTGGGAAGGAGGGGGGATGCTTTGTCTGGCCACATCCTGTTGGATGACGTATTTATGTTGAGGTGATATCTAAAAACTCTCCCATGTGCTGTGATACATCATTGTGTGTGTGTGCGTGTGTGTGTGTGTTCAGTACATCGTTTATGCGAAAATTTCAGGTCATATTGCGCATGATTCAATAGTAGGAGGCAGAAGTTGTCCCTAATTATAATACTGAATACTGTAGGTCGGCACAGTTTGTCTTTTCTATGTAACTGGAGAAAACATAGACCGCATACTGAGGTGTCTGTGTGTGTGTGTGTGTGTGTGTGTGTGTGTGTGTGTGTGTGTTTATCCAATGTGCACAGTTTTGGGGTGCAGAGAGAGAGAGGGCATCCTGTCTACGTGACATCCGACACATATCCAAGGCAAACTGGCTCCATTTCAATTATGGCTGGGAACTACCAGGAACCTGATGATACGATATTATCATGACACTTTGACGCTGATACGATATTATCATGACACTTTGACGCTGATACGATATTATCATGACACTTTGACGCTGATACGATATTATCATGACACTTTGACGCTGATACGATATTATCATGACACTTTGACGCCGATACGATATTATCATGATACATTGACGCCGATACGATATTATCATGATACATTGACGCCGATACGATATTATCATGACACTTTGACGCCGATACGATATTATCATGACACTTTGACGCTGATACGATATTATCATGATACTTTGACGCTGATACGATATTATCTTGATACATTGACGCCGATACGATATTATCATGATACATTGACACCGATACGATATTATCACGATATTATCATGATATTATACATTGACGCCGATACGATATTATCATGACACTTTGACGCTGATACGATATTATCATGATACTTTGACGCTGATACGATATTATCTTGATACATTGACGCCGATACGATATTATCATGATACATTGACACCGATACGATATTATCATGATACATTGACGCCGATACGATATTATCATGAGACATTGACGCCGATACGATATTATCATGATACATTGACGCCGATACGATATTATCATGACACTTTGACGCTGATGCAGTATGTTTTGCGATCCCAGGATTCTCTATGGATTCTAATTTGATACTGTGATTGTAGTTCGACTTCATGTTCAGAACATATTGCCCACCACATGTCTGCTGCAGAGGGACAATCAATCAATCAAATGTATTTATGAAGCCATTTTTACATCAGCAGATGTCACAAAGTGCTGTACAGCCTAAAACCCCAAACAGCAAGCAATGCAGGTGTAGAAGCACAGAGAGAGTGCGAAGACATGTTGACTCGCTAGTGGGCTGCTAACTGGCCCAGGTACAGCCCACTAGCGCTAGCTGGCCCAGGTACAGCCCACTAGCGCTAGCTGGCCCAGCCCACTAGCGCTAGCTGGCCCAGGTATAGCCCACTAGCGCTAGCTGGCCCAGGTATAGCCCACCACTAGCCCACTGGCACTAACTGGCCCATGTATAGCCCACTGGCACTAACTGGCCCATGTAGCCCACTGGCGCTAACTGGCCCAGGTACAGCCCACTAACTGGCCCAGGTATAGCGCCAGCTGGCGCCCACTAAGCTGGCCCATGCATGGCCCAGGTATAGCCCACTAGCCTAACTGGCCCAGGTATAGCTAAAGCTGGCCCAGGTATAGCCCACCAGCTGGCCCAGGTATAGCCCACAAACGCTAGCCTGCCCAGGTATAGCCCACTAGCGCTAGCTGACCCAGGTATAGCCCACTAGCGCTAACTGGCCCAGGTATAGCCCACTGGCGCTAACTGGCCCATGTATAGCCCACTGGCGCTAACTGGCCCATGTATAGCCCACTGGCGCTAACTGGCCCATGTATAGCCCACTGGCGCTAACTGGCCCAGGTATAGCCCACTGGCGCTAACTGGCCCAGGTATAGCCCACTGGCGCTAGCTGGCCCAGGTATAGCCCACTAGCTCTAGCTAACGCCACCTAGACAAAATGTTATGTTATTTGTATTTTGATTATTTTTGATTATATTTTCACAAATCGATAGTCAAATTATCGATATAACGTTGTCCAAAATAATATTGTGATATGTAACTAGCGATTTTCCCCCATCACTAATTTCAATCTCCTCTCCCTTCACCTCTATAAGATACCCTCAATATCTACCCTGACACACACACTTCCCAATGTGTGCAGGAGCAGCAGCAGTTCGCAGGCCTAAACCACACACACACACACACACACACACACACACACACACACACACACACACACACACACACACACACACACACACACACACACACACACACACACACACACACACACACACACACACACACACACAGCAAGCTGTCTGCATGAAATATTCAGTGAATTTCTCTACATGTGCTCTTTCTCCCTTCACATGTGTAGAAGTGCAAAAAAGCGGAGAGACAGGAAGGAAGGAGGGAGAGAGCGGAGGGAGACGGAGTCAATGAGGGCAAACAGCAGACTGGAGAGAGAGAGAGACAGGGAGCGAGAGAGAGAGAGAGAGAGAGAGAGAGAGAGAGAGAGAGAGAGAGGAGAGAGACAGAGAAAGAACCCAGTTGACTCCATTCCAAGCAACTCCCCTTAGCAACAGCCACAGCTCTGTCTGTGTCCCATTGGCCGGCTGACAGCACACATCACAATCCCATGCACGGTCCTTCAGCCAATCAGGAGGCTCCCAGGAGCTCTGCATTTTGGATTCCATTTTCACCATGGCAACAGAACCCTGCTCCTGGCATGGCCTATGTAGGTAGGCTGTCCCCTTTAACCCCCTCACCCCTCAATCCCCCTGCACACACTTAGTGTACATTCTGTACATGTTTGCTTGCTTTCTAGTAAATACATCAACTCAATTGAGGCCATAGGAAGTACAACTACAGAAATAAACAAAACTCATGGGCACCAAAGATTATGACTGTTTGCTAAGGAGACAAAGATGCTCAACAGTCTCGATTTACTCACTATTGATTATAGTGCTGAGCGATTAGTGCTTTTTGAGGTCGGGTTCGGTTTGATAAAAAATAAAAGAATCACCATTTTCGATTTCAATGAATAAAAGTCACATGATGGTAGTGACTGGCAATCACTGCTTATCACTTATTAACCATCAAATATTCACATCACTTTACTTGAATAACATTTGTTCCAAGTCCTCATCTCATCTCTATAGAGCTGCTGCCTATGCTGTCTGACAAAATCACTGTTTTTGCAGATATTCAACGGAAACAAGGCAGTTTTATGACTGCTGAATACCAACTATCATTCACTTACATCATGTATTTTTAAGCTTGCGAAGCAACTGTTTTCTATCCCTCTCCATTGGCCTTCTCTCTTCTCTCCGTCTCCATGTCTGCTCCGCACAGACCGGACAAGTTTCACTCGGCACTAACAGCTCGACACTTGTGTGTGTTTGCTATTTTAACAGAAACCACGACAGATGCCTTTAATAAAAACAAAGAGAAATGACTTTTAGACGAAACAAACTCCCTCAATCACATCAAATACATGTATGGCGTTCTCAGAACATTTCAACAACGTTTACAACCCTTGACACTCATACTGAAAATGCTTCCATTCTCAGCAGTGTGTGTTTCCTGCTTCTTTCCCATTGTGACTAGTCTTCATAATGAGTTGGCATTAGCCTCATTCTTCTCGGCATTGAGTGAATGTTAGACAGGGTTAAAGTCCTAATGTCTGTTAGGGGCCTTATCTCTCTCTAAGACATAAAACATGAAGAGGTGTAACATCTCCTCATTCTGCTGTTCATCAGAGACAAACAGACAGACAGACACACAGACACACACACACACTGCTGCTACTCTCTTTGTTCTCTCACCGAAGAGAAGGTGAGAGACAGAGAGAAAGAGATACAAAAACAGAGAGAGAAAGAGAGAGAGAGAGAGAGAGACAGAGAGAGTTTATCAGATACCAAGGCTGACTGAGGCACTCAAAGACAATGAATAAAGTGATAAATGAGGCTGGACTACACAAAACAAGTGTGTCTGTTCAGTGTGTGTGTATGTTCTATGTGTGTGTGTGTGTGTGTGTGTGTGTGTGTGTTTGTGTGTGTACGGAAGTAATCCATCTGGGCTGATGCGACAATAGCCACACAAGATACCAGAGACCGTAGCGTCTAAACATAACACACACACACACACACACACACACACACACACACACACACACACACACACACACACACACACACACACACACACACACACACACACACACCAAACTATTGAAGAGAGGGACTGTCACAATGAACAGCAGGTAATTAAAGGTAATGACAAACCTTCTCATGGGTTTAACCAGCCAGCATACTTTACTATCTCTCCACACACGGCCAGCATACTTTACTATCTCCCCACACACGTGCCAGCATACTTTACTATCTCCCCACACACGTGCCAGCATACTTTACTATCTCCCCACACACGTGCCAGCATACTTTACTATCTCCCCACACACGTGCCAGCATACTTTACTATCTCCCCACACACGTGCCAGCATACTTTACTATCTCCCCACACACGTGCCAGCATACTTTACTATCTCCCCACACACGTGCCAGCATACTTTACTATCTCCCCACACACAGCCAGCATACTTTACTATGAACACTCATTACACACTCAATTAGTCCAGGCTTTCATTAGGAGTTAGTATTAGTTAGGGCCATGGGAGGACGACGCCCGCAGACAGCTGAGGTACTAGACTTCCTTTATCTTCTGTGAGGGATAAAAGATAATACTAAGTCAAGTTGGGATCACTGGCAAAACGGCGAGCTTGTTATCAACCGATCTTCCCAGCTGTGTAGGTTAAATGTAGCCTGGAAGTACAAGGAGTCAGTGGAATGTTAGCAGAAACCGACTGGCACCCAGACTAGTTTTGTATTCGTTTTGTATAAATGTTGTACGCATGTCAGTAACGTCGTACATGTGTTTTACCTCTGCCTGTGGTATTATTACTATGATGTAGTTGGCAGTACTCTTCTGTTGTGATTGCGTCATATCATATCATACTGTATGTGTATGGAGTAAACAATCTGAGTGAATGTGCATTTCTCCGCTCATGTGTCTCTGTGCCGGTGTGTGTGTCTCTGTGCCGGTGTGTGTGATTGATTAGTCTGGGCTCTCTCTGAGTCCAGCGGCTCAGCAGAAGCTTTCCTAATTAGGTTAGCTGTGGTAACGTGAGTGGTGGCTGGTTTTCCAGGAATAGACTCAACCATGGAGAGGACGAGAGGAGGACAGGAGGAGGCTCCACAACATACAGACCAGGACTCTTAAGTCTGTGAGTGTTTATAATGGTCATGCGTGTTGCATGTGTGTCTACTGTTCAGAGTATCACAGCATCACTTTGTCACAGTCTCTGAACAGGAGGGAGTGTAGTCTGGAAGCAGCTTTGTCTGGCATTAGCCAGGTTAGTAGGTGCGCCTGTCAGCTGAACTACCTCAGGTGAGTACACACACACACACGTTCCCGTGCCTGTGAAAAAAGTGATACTCTGAACAGTAAACACACACCGGGGTTGGGGTCAATTCCATTTCAATTCAGAAAGCAAACCCAATTCCAAATGTTCCTCATGGAAAAGCACTGAAGAGAATTGGAATTTCAGTGTACTGCTTCCTGAATTGACTGGAATTGAAATGGAATTGACCCCAATCCTGACACACACACACACACACACACACACACACACACACACACACACACACACACACACACACACACACACACACACACACACACACACACACACACACACCAGGGCATGATGGAGTATGCTTGGCACCCAGAGGCCATGTTGTGTCTGCTGAGCCCTAACCCTTCATTAAACCTGAGCCTCTCCAAGACTGTGATTAGGAGGCTTAGGCTGCAGACTGACTGACACAGGGCCAGGCTCCACATCACCCCCTACTGACAGTTACATGTAACTACACCTCCCAGCCAGCACTGCTGTCTATAGAGCCTGACCAGGGGTTAACGAGTTCTCTCTCTGGGGCCAGGGGGCTGGGTGTTTGTGTGAGGGGCTGTATTGTCTGCGTACGAGGGGGCTGTGTGTGTATGGGGGAGTTGTGTGTGTATGGGGTGCTGTGTGTGTATGGGGGGGAGGGGGTGTATTGGGGAGTTGTGTGTTTATGGTGGGTGTATGGGGGAGTTGTGTGGGTGGGTGCTGTGTGTGTATGGGGGAGTTGTGTGTGTATGGGGGGTGCTGTGTGTGTATGGGGGGGGGGCAGAGGAGATAGATCTACTAAACAGGTATCTGGCTAATGTCTACATCTGTCAGAGTGTGTGTGGGTGTGTGTTTGTTTGTGTGTGCGTGTGGCTGTTTTGGACAGAATCCATTTTGTAAGATCATTACCAAAACAAGGCTTTTACAATGACATCTGTTAGTGTGAGTGGCTGGAGAACAGACCTCCTACTTCCAACAGAGATTTAGACAGACCTCCTACTTCCAACAGAGATTTAGACAGACCTCCTACTTCCAACAGAGATTTAGACAGACCTCTTACTTAAATAAGACACAGATTTAGACAGACCTCCTACTTCCAACAGAGATTTAGACAGACCTCTTACTTAAATAAGACACAGATTTAGACAGACCTCCTACTTCCAACAGAGATTTAGACAGACCTCTTACTTAAATAAGACACAGATTTAGACAGACCTCCTACTTCCAACAGAGATTTAGACAGACCTCTTACTTCCAACAGAGATTTAGACAGACCTCCTACTTCCAACAGAGATTTAGACAGACCTCTTACTTAAATAAGACACAGATTTAGACAGACCTCCTACTTCCAACAGAGATTTAGACAGACCTCTTACTTAAATAAGACACAGATTTAGACAGACCTCCTACTTCCAACAGAGATTTAGACAGACCTCTTACTTAAATAAGACACAGATTTAGACAGACCTCCTACTTCCAACAGAGATTTAGACAGACCTCTTACTTAAACAAGACACATATTTAGACTGGGAATGAAGAAATATCAGCATTTTTTATTTATTTTGTATGATTTTATGATATTACGATAACAATATCCATGATAAAAAAAACAGGTTGCATTTTGCTGACTATATAACCACAGCTCAGAGTAGGAAGAGGAAGCAGGGTCTATCGTCCCCTATACACCGTATCCATAGGGCACTCTCCTCTCCCCTTTCTCTCCTTCTTTACACCCCTTTCACACAAAGGCAGGGGGGGGGGTGGTCAGTGGGGTGTAGAGGAGGGGGTACAGGGTAACATGAGATCAGAAAGCCAGATCAAGAGGACAAGAGCCAGAGGAAATGGGGGAAGGGAACAGAGAAGGTCAAGTTGGTAGGACAGAGGGGGGAGGAGAGAACAGCAGTGATTTTGGGGGTAGATTTCTAAACGAGAGATTTGGGGAAAGACCGAGAAAAGAAACATGGTAGGATTTGATGGGATTGAGTTTTTTCCCACCCAAAATAAATAAACATTCACTAAGACTAACAGATCATTTGAGCCATTGGGCTCCCGATAGGCGCGGCGGTCTAAGACACTGCATCTCAGTGCATTAGGCATCACCCCCTGTTCGAATCTAGGCTGTATCACATCCGGCCGTGATTGGGAGTCCCACAGGGCGGCGCACAATTAGCCCGGGTTTGGCTGGCGTAGGCTGTCATTGTAAATAAGAATTTGTTCTTAACTGACTTGCCTCTTTAAATAAAGGTAAATAATCTCCATGTCATGTTTGAAGGCTAAAACAACAGCAATATCTGAGTCTTTAAAGCAATGTTCAGTTACACCCCAATCTCTAACCAATACCATCTAACTAACAAACTAACCCTCACCAGCCCCCTAAAGAGTTGCAGTGTTGACACACCTGTGCCCTCTCTACACACACATTACCAAACACTTATCTGACACCATCTAGGAGCTCTCAACACCTCTCACAACATGGCAAGGTATTTTACACAGGTGCACACACACACACACACAGTATGGTGGCGGTGACAGTTGATGTAGAAGAAGGTCTGAGTGTTTCCGAGCGAGGAAGAGAGGTGCCAGGGAGGATGCCACTAACAGTTTTTGCCTCCGTGACAACCACAGAGCACAGAGGAGATGTGTGGGTAAACTTCTAGCGATCTTTCTCTCACTATCTCTATTTAGCTCTCTCTCTATCTCCCCTCACTATCTCTATCTCTATCTCTCTCCTTCTCCATCTTTCACCAGGCTGGTCACTAGAAATAAATGGCAATTTCAGACGTTTGAAAAGGTTCTGAGAAGGTGGATATGTGCCTTCCTCGGAGCTCATCGGACAAAGAAAGAAGAGCGATTGGCCTGCACTGGACCGCGAAATCATGATGCTCGGCGCTGAGGCACGCTGCTTAGACCCATGTACTATGGTGCAGTTCACAACGCTCTATTAAGGCGTGTGAATACTGTGGATTCGGTTCATACCTGATCATAAGAGCACGTCGTTTTCATTATTTTGTTGTAAGCCTTCCCCAAACCATAACCCTAATCACTCTGAATGAATGCCTAAACTGTTAACATTTGAGTTGTTTCTGTTTCAACCCAGTAACCATGCCGAATGATCCCCGTAACTACGCAGAATGAACCCTGTAACCACACACAATGAACCCTGTAACCACGCACAATGAACCCTGTAACCACGCAAAATGAACCCTGTAACCATGCAGAATGAACCCTGTAACCACGCACAATGAACCCTATAACCACGCACAATGAACCATGTAACCACACAGAATGAACCCTGTAACAACGCAGAATGAACTCTGTAACCCAGCAGAATGAACACTGTAACCCAGCACAATGAACCCTGTAACCACACACAATGAACCCTGTAACCCAGCAGAATGAACCCTGTAACCCAGCAGAATGAACCCTGTAACCCAGCAGAATGAACCCTGCAACCCAGCAGAATGAACCCTGTAACCACGCAGAATGAACCCAATAACCACGCACAATGAACCCTGTAACTATGCAGAATGAACCCTGTAACCACGCAGAATGAACCCTGTAACCCAGCAGAATGAACCCTGTAACCCAGCAGAATGAACCCTGTAACCACGCAGAATGAACCCTATAACCACGCACAATGAACCCTGTAACTACACAGATTGAACCCTGTAACCACGCAGAATGAACCCTGTACGAACAATGAACCCTGTAACCAGCAGAATGAACCCTGTAACCCAGACAATGAACCCTGTAACCCAATGAACCCTGTAACACGGACAGAATGTAACCCTGTAAATTAACACCGGTAACCAATGAACCCTGTAACCACACACAATGAACCCTGTAACCCAGCAGAATGTAACCCTGATGAACCCTGTAAGCAGAATGAACCCTGTAACCAGCAGAATGAACCCTGTAACCCTGTAACGCAGAATGAACCCTGTAACCACGCAGAATGAACCCTGTAACCATGCAGAATGAACCCTGTAACTATGCAGAATGAACCCTGTAACCCCGCAGAATGAACCCTGTAACCACGCAGAATGAACCCTGTAACCACGCAGAATGAACCCTGTAACCATGCAGGATTAACCCTGTAACCCAGCAGAATGAACCCTGTAACCCAGCAGGTGAACCCTGTAACCACGCAGAATGAACCGAATGAACCCTGTAACCACGCAGAATGAACCCTGTAACCCCGCACGGTGAACCCTGTAACCCGCAGAATGAACCCTGTAACCACGCAGAATGAACCCTGTAACCCCGCAGAATGAACCCTGTAACCCCGCAGAATGAACCCTGTAACCACGCAGAATGAACCCTGTAACCACGCAGAATGAACCCTGTAACCACGCAGAATGAACTGAATGAACCCTGTAACCACGCACAATGAACCCGGTAACCCAGCAGAATGAACCCTGTAACCCAGCAGAATGAACCCTGTAACCCAGCAGAATGAACCCTGTAACCCAGCAGAATGAACCCTGTAACCCAGCAGAATGAACCCTGTAACCCAGCAGAATGAACCCTGTAACCCAGCAGAATGAACCCTGTAACCACGCAGAATGAACCCTGTAACCCCACAGAATGAACCCTGTAACCCAGCAGAATGAACCCTGTAACCACGCAGAATGAACCCTGTAACCCAGCAGAATGAACCCTGTAACCCAGCAGAATGAACCCTGTAACCCAGCAGAATGAATCCCAGCAGAATGAACCAGCAGAATGAACCCTGTAACCCCGCAGAATGAACCCTGTAACCCAGCAGAATGAACCCTGTAACCCAGCAGAATGAACCCTGTATCCCCGCAGAATGAACCCTGTAACCATGAACCCTGTAACAGAATGTAACCCCGCAGAATGAACCCTGTATCCCAGCAGAATGAACCCTGTATCCCAGCAGAATGAACCCTGTATCCCAGCAGAATGAACCCTGTAACCACGCAGAATGAACCCTGTATCCCAGCAGAATGAACCATGTAACCCCGCAGAATGAACCCTGAATGAACCCTGTAACCCCGCAGAATGAACCCTGTAACCATTATTTATTTATTTATTACCTTTTTTAACCAAGTCAGTTAACCTCTTACATCTAGATTTCATTTTTGGTAAACAAGATATTTTGTCGCAAAGAATGAAAGATGAACCCTGTAACCATGCAGAATGAACCCTGTAACCATTATGAACCCTTTACCCCGCACAATGAACCCTTTAACCATGCAGGATAACCCTGTAATCTATGCTATTTCACAATGAACCCCGTTTTAAACCAAGAATGAACCCTGTAACCATTCTAAAGAAAACACTCTGTAACCCGTGTCCAGAAATACCAAGATATTCACGCAGAATGAAGCCTGTGCCCTAGAACGTGAGCTTCAGGCAAAACCAAGATGAGATGGCATCCAGGAAATGACAAGGATTTTTGAGGCTCTGTTTTCCATTGTCTCCTTATATGGCTGTGAATGCGAGAGGAATGAACCTTTCTGTCGTTTCCCCAAGGAGTCTGCAGCATTGTGACGTATTTGTAGGCAGATCATTGGAAGATTGACCATAAGAGACCACATTTACCAGGTGTCCGCCCGGTGTCCTGTAACCACAAAATGCAAAAGTCACCTGCCAGTATTTTTCCATGCGATACAGAGAGGAAAGCAAGCTTAACCCACGAACTGCATATCAATGAAGAGATATGTGAAAAAACACCTTGAGGATTGATTCCAAACAACGTTTGCCATGTTTCGGTCGATATTATGTAGTTAATCCGGAAAAAGTTTTACGTTGTAGGTGACTGAATTTTCGGATGAACCCTGTAGCCAGACGCAATGAAGAAAACGGAACGATTTCCCTACACACAGACGCTTTCAGGAAAAACTGCACATTTGGTATGTAACTGAGAGTCTCCTCATTGAAAACATCAGAAGCTCTTCAAAGGTAAATGATTTTATTTATTTGGTTATCTGGTTTTTGTGAAAATGTTGCGTGCTAAATGCTACTCAAAATGCTATGCTAGCTTTGCATACTCTTACACAAATTAGTCAATTTCTATGGTTCAAAAGCATATTTTGAAAATCTGAGATGACAGTGTTGTTAAGAAAAGAATAACCCTTAAGAGCAGATGAACCCGTTAAGCAGTTGCGTTATGCTAATGAGCCTGAGGCTTTAGTCACAAACCCGGATCCGGGATGGGTAGTTTCAAGAAGTTAAGAACAAATTCTTATTTTCAATGACGGCCTCGAAACAGTGGGTTAACTGCCTGTTCAGGGGCAGAACGACAGATTTGTACCTTGTCAGCTGGGGGATTTGAACTTGCAACTTTTTGGTTACTAGTCCAACACTCTAACCACTAGGGCTACCCTGCCGCCCCAATGCAGAATGAACCCTGAAACCACGCAGAATGAACCCTGTAACAACGCAGAATGAACCGAATTAACCTTGTAACCCTGCAGAATGAACCCTGTAACCATGCAGAATGAACCCTGTAACCATGCAGAATGAACCCTGTAACTACGCAGAATGAACCGAATTAACCTTGTAACCCCGCAGAATGAACCCTGTAACCATGCAGGATGAACCCTGTAACCCTGCAGAATGAACCCTGTAAATCTGCAGAATGAACCCTGTAACCCCGCAGAATGAACCCTGTAACCCCGCAGAATGAACCCTGTAACCCCGCAGAATGAACCCTGTAACAACGAACAATGAACCCCGCAGAATTGACGTGTAATTTCAAAGGGAAACTATGAGATCTTGTTGCTGTCAAACCCTGCTTCCCTCTACTTCTCTCTCTCTGTTTATCTCTACTCCTCTGTCTCTCTGTAAAATCTGTTTCACACGGGAGGGGGGTATATTAGATAACATGCACTGCAGAGGAGAGCTCTTCTATCTCATCACATCCCTCTCTCTCTCCCTCCCTTCTCATCACATTACTCTCTAACTCTAACAGCCTCATGTTCTCTCTAGCGCTCCCATCTCATCCCTCTCACTCTCTTTGTCACTCCATCTTATTTCAGTCTCTCGTTGACAGGCGCCCATCTCTTCTCCTCTCTCCTGTTCGATCGCACAAACCAGCCCATTAATGTAACTGATCCCATCAAGTGGCACTGCCACACTGCCACACTGCCACACACACACACGCACACACACGATGTCTGCTGCGTGCCCATGTCTTCAGCAGGTGGGCACAGTGGATGATGTCAGCTCCTCCTCCTCTCTCTCCTGGCTCCTTCTTCTCCTCCTCCCTCAGTGTGATGCTATGTTCCCTCGCTCCGTGAAGGAGGTGTACGAAAGCCGCTCCAGCTCTTCCTCTCTTCTCTGGTCCCACAGCTTCCTGCCACCTCCCTCCAGCAGTCTTGAGTCAGCTCTCTATCCCTCGCTCTCTCTCTATAAATATCTATCCCCCCACATTCTCTCTCTCTCTCTGTGTGTGTCTGTATCTGTTTTGTCTGGTTAAGGTTTCGTGGTCCTACAGTATCCAGCCACAGTCATTAAAATAAAGAGCAACAGCAGTGAGTTAAGGGGTATAGAGAGAGATAAAGGGAGGAAGAAAGCAACTGAGATGAGAGAGTGAAAGGAGAGTGAAGGTGACAATATGCAGATGTCTGAGAAGAAGACAGTTTGTGTGTGTGTGTGTGTGTGTGTGTGTGTCAGGGTTTCCATTAGCCAATTTTTAAAATATTTAAAAAAATAATTTAAAGCCGATAAATTCAACTGTTTTGGTGCACGATTAAAAATAGCTACTATTTTTTATTTCTCAACTGGTTATTGAAGTGTGCCTCCTATTCACCATTCAAGTGCAAACAGGCTGTCAGCGTGTCACCCACCACTTAACAATGTGAGCTGGAGGCAGCGTGCAAAATCCTACCATGGAAACACAGAGGCAATTATTTTATAAAGACTCCATATTCGCCACGTGTAAGTTTCAAGTCTGGGGAAAGCTTCTCATTTATCCTAACATGTTTGCCGTTCTGCGTGCCAGTTGTGATTTCATATGCCCATTTCCGCGGAACAGTTTAATTTCTCAAAATCATTGTCATGTGGTTAGTCATAAAAACCAGAATGAAAATGACACAAAGTTATGTATAATTAGCTTCAGAATGGCACACCTACACTATCCGTGTCTCAAGGCTTAAAAATCATTCTTGAATCTGTCTCTTCCCCTTCAACTACACTGATTGAAGTTAATTTAACAAGTGATCAGTAAGGGATCATAGCTTTCACCTGGAGTCACCTGGTCAGTCTGTGTCATGGAAAGATGCATAATGTTTTGACCATTCAGTGTATATGGAAGTAGTTCAGTGGCGATTTTAGCATGTCAATCTTGGTGGGGAAAAAATAATAATAATTGTGGGATTCATGCCAGAAAAGCCACTACACAACACAACACTAAACAATACATTAATTGCACTATAGCACTGACAAACGGTGCCCACAAACTGTTAGGGCCTACATAAAGCTGTCCCAACACCTTACCACAGCTACACCTGGCTATCAGCGGAGCCTTGTCTATCAGCGAAACTGTTTATTCAGCCTCATTTACTGCCTTTAAAAAATATATAGCTGATATGACTAACGTGGTTTCTACTGACAATTGAGCTGTACAAACTACGGCATAAAGGGACGACAAGCGGATAAGAGGCAATCCATAATTTCGATTAAGACATTAATGATCAAGCAACGACGGACGTAGTTCAGCACTTTTGAAATGTACAGCGAATTCAGAACATGGGCCGTTCTTACAGTGTTCTCCCTGTACATCAAGTCAGAACAGTAGGATAAATAAAAGGGGCATATAAACAGAAAATGAAAGCTCTTACAATATTCGATGAATACATTTCTCTAAAACAGGTTATAGGCTATAGGTGCTCCACCAAGATAGAACAGAAGGGCGAGGCACATTGAATGCCGTTTGGGTCTTTGCGTGTCAAAAAAGATAAGTCATATAACACTATTTGACACGTTAAATATCACAATTATATTGTAGAATGTTGTGTGTGGGCTGAATTTGCAGGTGCAAGCCAAGCGCCACCACTACTGGTGGTGGCACTGACAGTAGTACTGTGTTTACAATACCGCATTGGTAAAAATAGACCCAATTATTAGGGTGAGGCACATGGGCTACTTACAGGTTACTACACAACATACACTTAGTATTACTTTCTTAGCTACAGTATACATATCTCCCTGGCATATTACATAATTTATGCAGCAGCATACAATATATTTTTGGACTCACCTTGTGAAGGTGACGCAGCGGTCCTTTGTGGGCAAATTTTGTCATCAAAGTCTGGCATTCTATGGATTTATGGTGGGAACTCGGGGGGGGGGGGGGGACACACGGCCACTCCATTGAATAGCAGGCTAACGTTAGTTGTTTCTTTGCCACGCCTGCAGTTAGCCACTGATTCCTTCCAAACGACTCCTTGTTGAGTTTGCGATTTCCAACTTGGTGTGAAATGTTTATGTCCAATGGCCGATGAGCACCGATACGTTTTATCTATAATTTCTCTTCATTATTTCTCTTCATATGTCAAGGATTAAAAAGGATTTGCCAGTAGATTGTCGACTTGATTCATGATGATGACTGTAAGACTTTGAAGGAAAGATACGCCCCGGTGGGCGACACCCTAACGGGTTATACACCCAATGCATATGGGTCCGGTACATTTCTCAAATGGCCAATTAAAATCTTCCCGGTCAAGTTGTCCGGCGCCACATTTTCCTAACGGAAACCCTGGTGTGTGTGTGTGTGTGTGTGATGGCTGCTGATGGACAGGGTTGTCATGGTAATTAACGCAAGCGCTCAACTCGACCTTCTGATGGTTTATGGTCTGGACTTCCTAGAAACAGTCCCGCATCTCTCTCACGCGCGCACACACACACACACACACACACACACACACACACACACACACACACACACACACACACACACACACACACACACACACACACACACACACACTGCATTCAAGGTCAACTGTTACAGAGCCAGACAACAGTAACAAGTAAAAGGAAAGATGAGATATTCAACAACAAAACAGCAAACCTCAGACAGAAATAACACGTTCTGTATCAGCACACACAACCAATGCTTCTCATGTGCACATGATTCTACCCCGTACCTCCTCCGAATTATTTAGGTCTTTTAAGAGCTGTAACTACTTTCTATCTACACCTCCCACTTCAACACACAGACACACACACATACGCGCATGCACACAAAGCCACAGTGTTTGGCAGGCAGTCAATGTGTGCTCGACCATGTTCAATACCCAGTGGTAATGTGATATAGCTGAAAGAGAGGCTGAATGACTGAGAGACCCAGGTGTGACTCTGTGGGGTCCTGGCGAGAAGGGGGACAGGGGCATACGTGTGTGTGTGTGTGTGTGTGTGTAAGAGACAGAAAGAAAGAGAGAGAAGGGTGTGTGGAGTGTTACAAGGTGTGTGTGTGTGTGTGTGCGCTTGTTTGGGCTGCTCGCTCCCCTCCAGGAAATAAGCTGCTCCCAGACAGGGCCTCTCGGCACAGGGCCAAAACGCTGAACGTCGTGTGTGTGTGTGTGTTCTGGCACCCACCAAGAAACACAACGTAGAGCTCTCCTGTGACATGTTTTCATGCTTTAACAAAGAGGGAGAGAGAAAGAGAGAGAGAGAGCGAGAGGGGAGAACGAGAAACATGGACGAGCGATAGAGCGAGAGAGAGAGGAGAGTGGATAGCAAGGGTATCCGTCCAGTTACAGTCCAAATCAAATCGACCACACACAACTGGATTCCCTTTGCAGGCGTCAAGAGATATGTATGAAATTGTTAACAGTGAGAGTGAGCCAAAACCAGAACACACACACACACAGATCAGAACGCCCAGTCACAGGAGGACATCAGATAACCGCTGCTGTGAACGAGGGAGGAGTGACCAGAAAACACACCAGAGATCTCTCTCGCTCTCTTACTCCCGTTGATCATCCCTCCATCGTTACCTCTCATTAATAGCACTGAGCTGTGATCACCTCGGTGACATACAGACGGAGAAGGAGCAGGCCTCCGGTCCCCCTGTAGCAGTGCAAGCAGATACAGACATACAGTCCCTAGGGAAAGTTTACACACCCTTGAACTTTCTCTCCCCACATTTCGTTGCGTTACAAAGTGGGACTGAAATAGATTTAATTGACTTTTTTGTTGTTGTCAATGAGCTACACAAAAAATACTCTAATTGATCATTAATAACAGTGTCATAACTACGAGATGGGTTATTCACCCCCTTTGTGTAGGCAAGCCGAAATTATAATGAACAAAAATATCAACGCAACATGCAACAATTTCAATGATTTGACTGAGTTACAGATTATATAAAAGTCAACTAAAATAAATTCATGGGGCCCGAATCTATGGATTTCACGAGTGGGCACCCAGGCCCACCAGCTGGGGAGCCAAGACCAGCCAATCAGAATGAGTTTATCCCCACAAAAGGGCTTTATTACAGACAGAACTACTCCTCAGTTTCATCAGCTGTCCGGGTGGCCGGTCTCAGACGATCAGGAAGGTGAAGAAGGCGGTTGTGGAGGTCCTGGGTTGGCGTGGTTACACGTGGTCTGCGGTTGTGAGGCCGGTTGGACATGCAGCCAAGTTCTCTAAAACGACGTTGGATGCGGCTTATGGTTGAGAAATTAACATTTAATTATCTGGCAACAGCTCTGGTGGACATTCTTGCAGTCTGCATGACAATTGAAATAAATTGAGACATCTATGGCATCGTGTTGTGTGACAAAACCGCAAATTTTTGAATGGCCTTTTATTGTCCCCAGCACAAGATGCACCTGTGTAATAACCATGCAGTTTAATCAGCTTCTTGACTTGATATGCCACACCTGTCAGGTGGATGGATTATGAAATGCTCACTAACGGGATGTAAACAAATTTGTGCACCAAATTTGAGAGAAATAAGCTTTTTGTGCATATGGCAAATATTTTATTTCAGTTCATGAAACATGGGACCAACACTTTTTGTTAGTATAGTTCAGAAGTAAAATTTTCCTTAACAAATCACATAATATGTTATATGGAATCACTCTGTGAATTAATAGGGGTTGACATTATATTTTAATGACTACCCCTTCCTCTGTCCGACATACATACACCTTCAACTACAAAGACCATGGAGCTTTTCGAATCCCTCATAAAGAAGGGCAGTGATTGGTAGATGGGTAACAATAACAAATCCAATACCTAATACATATTTAAGCACGGTCAAGTTAATAATTATGTTGTGGATGATGTATCACACCACCCAGACACATAAAAGATGCAGTCGTCCTTCTGAACTGAGCTGCAGGAAAGGAAGGAAACTGCTCAGGGATGCCAACATGAGGCCATTGGTGATTTAAAAACCTTTCAATGGTTGTGACGGGAGAAAAACGATGGATCAACATTGTAGTGACTGCACAATAATGACCTAAATAAAAGAATACAAAATATACATAATAAAATTGTTCCAAAACATGAATATGTATGCAACAAGGCACTAAAGTAGAAACACTTCAAAGGCCTACACTTTTTTTTGCCGAAATGCAAAGTCTTATGTTTTGGGCAAATCCAATACAATATCAGAGTAACTGCCTCCTTATTTTCAAGCATGGTGGTGGCTGCATCATGTTATGGGTATGCTTGACATCGGGAAAGTCAGGGGAGATTTTATAGGATGGAAATAAAGGGATGGAGCTAAGCACAGGCAAATCCTAGAGGAAAACCTGCTGCAGTCTGCTTTACACCAGACACCGAGAGAGGAATTCACCTCTCAGCAGGACAATAACCTACAACACAAAGCCAAATTGACACTGCAGTTGCTTACCAAGAATCCAGTGAATGTTCTTGAGTGGCCAAGTTTGCTTCTTACTTAAATCTGCTTTAAAAGCTATGGCAATACTTGCTGTCTAGCCATGATCCCCAACACCTTGTCAGAGCTAGAAGAATTTTGAAAATAATGGGCAAATATTGCACAACACAGGTGTGCAAAGCTCTTATAAGACTTACCCAAGAAGACTCACAGCTGTAATCGCTGCCAGAGGTGTTTCTAACATATAATGTGTTTCATTTTTATTAGTCTTAAAAAAATGTAATTGTCCACTTGACATGAGAGTATTTGTGTAGATCACTGACCAATAAATGGCAATTAAATCAATTTTAATCCCACTTTGTAACACAATAAAATGTGAAGAAATCCAAAGGGGGGCTGGAGACTTTCTATAGTGACTGTATACAAACAGTGACAGACGCAAACATACACAGACAAACACCAGCACAGATGCACAACATCAGCATTTGTATAAACGCACAGAAACGTACAGACACACTTCCTTACCAGGCCAACTGCGTGCGCCAACCAGACGGCCCCGCTGCAGGAGAGAAACGTCAAATCATTCTGTCGGCGCAATGCAGAATGCTCGAAAATCCACTTTCTTCAAAAAAAATTTTTTTAATCAAATGATATCACTTGATAAGATGCCAAACTTACCATTCCCACACTTCATTATGATTGGCTCTTTGCTGTGGCTGCAAAGCCCCTGACCGTGATGTTAACATCTTTAATGTTTGTTCAGGTGATGCCAGGCTGGCCCATGCCAACAGCACACCGAGGCCGTGGCATCATGTTAGGCCTTGTTCCGCTGCGAATAGAGAAGCACGTCAGTGCAATGACATTAGAACTGGAGAGAAGCCTCGAGGCCTGGCATGACAGGTAAGGACTTAAGTTGTGTGTCTGAGGAGAAATCAGGGAGCATTGAGGTTAGTAATAATGGTGCTCATTTGTTGTTATAGATTAACACACTTATTCTGAACATGTGACAACATCCCCAGCATTTTTATGTCAGCAGCTTCAGCCATTCCTAAACGCAGGAGACACTTAGACGGATTATTGTTGGAGTGTGTGTCGGTCTCTAGTGGATTCCTGATTGTATCACGTGACCATTTAGAGGCCACATCAAATCTAAATGCATTTGTCATATGCCCCGAATACAACAGGTGTAGACTTTACCGTGAAATGCTTACTTACGAGCCCTTTCCCAACAACGCAGAGTTAAAAAATACGAACATTATGCTAAATAAAAAGGAAATAATAACACAGTAAAATAACAATAACGAGGCTACAGTAAATACAAGGAGTACCAGTACCGAGTCAATGTGCAGGGGTACGAGGTAGTAATATCTACAGGTAATATGTGCAGGTAATATGTACGAGGTAATATGTACGAGGTAATATCTACAGGTAATATGTATGAGGTAATATGTATGAGGTAATATGTACGAGGTAATATCTACAGGTAATATGTACAGGTAATATCTACAGGTAATATGTATGAGGTAATATGTACGAGGTAATATCTACAGGTAATATTTACAGGTAATATGTGCAGGTAATATGTACAGGTAATATGTGCAGGTAATATGTACGAGGTAATATCTACAGGTAATATGTACAGGTAATATGTGCAGGTAATATGTGCAGGTAATATGTACGAGGTAATATCTACAGGTAATATGTACAGGTAATATGTGCAGGTAATATGTACAGGTAATATGTGCAGGTAATATGTACGAGGTAATATATACGAGGTAATATCTACAGGTAATATGTATGAGGTAATATGTATGAGGTAATATGTACGAGGTAATATCTACAGGTAATATGTACAGGTAATATCTACAGGTAATATGTATGAGGTAATATGTACGAGGTAATATCTACAGGTAATATGTACAGGTAATATGTGCAGGTAATATGTACAGGTAATATGTGCAGGTAATATGTACGAGGTAATATCTACAGGTAATATTTACAGGTAATATGTGCAGGTAATATGTACGAGGTAATATCTACAGGTAATATGTACAGGTAATATGTGCAGGTAATATGTACAGGTAATATGCGCAGGTAATATGTACAGGTAATATCTACAGGTAATATGTACATGAGGTAATATCTACAGGTAATATGTACAGGTAATATGTACAGGTAATATGTACAGGTAATATGTACGAGGTAATATCTACAGGTAATATCTACAGGTAATATGTACAGGTAATATGTACAGGTAATATGTACGAGGTAATATGTACAGGTAATATGTGCAGGTAATATGCGCAGGTAATATGTACAGGTAATATGTGCAGGTGTCACGCCTTGGTCTTAGTATTTTTGTGTTTTAGTTTATTTGTTGGTCAGGCCAGGGTGTGACATGGGTTTATGTTGTATTTCGTATTGGGGTTTGCGTCTGAATAGGGGTGTTGCATAGGTTTGGCTGCCTGAGGTGGTTCTCAATCAGAGTCAGGTGATTCTCGTTGTCTCTGATTGGGAACCGTATTTAGGTAGCCTGGGTTTCACTTTGTATTTCGTGGGTGATTGTTCCTGTCTCTGTGTTAGTGTTCACCAGGCAGACTCGGTCACTTTTGGATTTTCTTTTTTTCTTGTATTGGAAGAGAAAAGAACGAGCGCCATTCTCCTTGCGGAGATGGTGCTAAATACATCATCACGGTCGGTCCCTGGGATTGGGCTGGCCAACACGATTCGTTTTGCTTGGAAGGAAAAGGAGTTGGAGCCTTTAGGACGAGAATCTTTTGGAAGGATTATATTGATGGGGATTCTAAAGCTGACGGTGAAGGACGTGTTTTGTTTCCAAGGCAACTCGTTGGAGGGAGCATACGACGTGGCGCTATATACAGAGGAGAAACACGATGATATCCTGAGAAGGGCAAGAGCAGTGGGAGGTGAGAGGCCGATGTGCCACTACGAAATATCAAGCCTGGCGAAGAATAACTTTAGGGTTGTAACTGTCAACATTTACAACCCATACGTTAAGGATGAAGAGGTGAGGGCTTTTCTGGGGAGATACATGGATAACGTTTCCTCAGCTAGGCACCTCAAAGACTCCCTTGGGTTTTGGAATGGGAGGAGAGGTTTCCAGGCCCTCCTCAGGGAGGACCCAAAGGGACATGGTGGCTACCTCCATCCTCCTGCTATGTTCTCCCTTGGGGCTGACAGGGGGACATTGTTTTATGCACGTCAGCCCCCATTTTGTAGGCGCTGTATGGCCTACGGTCACATTTTCGCCTCGTGCAGCATGAGAAAATTTTGTGGATCTGAGGATCACGAGGCGAGGGATTGTGACAAGCCTAAGACATGCCATGGGTGTGGCTCGTCAGCACACCTGTGGCGGGGGTGCCCGGCCCGTCAGAGGTCATATGCGTCTGCGGCTGGGGGGGGAGCAGGAGCGGGGATGGGGGAAGAAGAGGAGGGGAAGGAAACACGCCTCATGACAAGAATACAAGTCCAGAGAGGAAGGCCACAAGGAAGGAAGAGGAGCAAGAAGCGGCGGATGGAAGAGAGAAGGAAACGGAAGGCACGGGAGTAGGAGAACCAGGAAAAGCGGTGGAAGAAGGCAACTGAGTGGAGGAGCATGAGAGAGAAGAAAGCGAGGGAGGAGTGGTGGAGAAGAAGACGGTGAAAGAGCAAGTGGACTGGGGGGAAAGTGACATGGTGGAAGAGATGAGGGGTATGGTGGAGGAGCTGGCGGAGGGGGGGGGTGGTATCTCTCCACTGCCGCCATCACCAAAGAAGAGAATGAAGAGGAGGGTGCGATTGGCCGACAGTGAGGGGGAGGGGATAGCCAAGAGAGTGATGGGGGTGGGAGAAACCTCTGGGTTGCTGCTGGTTTCCCAAGACTCTCAACTTCATTTGGGTGGGGACACACCTAACAAGACTCAGGACTGGGTACAGGAGGAGGTGGGGAGTTTTTTGTTTGGGGACTCAGCCTCCCCAATTTTTTTCCAAACCAGCTGCAACACTGGGGAGGGGGAGGATTGTGGGGGTAGACCCAGGGTGCAGGGCACCCCGAAGCCAAACACTATTCCTGCATCCTGGGATGGTGTGATGGAGGAAGTGGGGGGGATGTCGGGATTACGGATGGTGTTCTCACCGGTAGATATGGAGCAGGGGAGCATCGGGTGAGTCTCCTGTTTTTTTTTTTTCTGTCTGAGTTTAGAATTTGTGTGTATTACATGTTTAATTTTTTTTCATGGAGTCTAATTTTACTTTTGTTAGTTTAAATGTAAGGGGTTTAAGAGATATTGTTAAGAGGAGGGTGGTTTTTAGTTATTTGGAGGGTGTGGGTTTTGATTTTTGTTTTTTTACAGGAGGTTCACCTGAGGGATGGAGGGGATGTTAGTAGATTTAAGAGGGAGTGGGACAAGGGGGAGTCGGTTTGGGGTGTAGGGGGGGTGCATTCATCGGGGGTAGGGATTTTGTGTGGGCACAGGGAGGTTAAAGTGGAGGATTCATTTGTGGTAATGCAGGGGAGGGTTATAGGGGTGGATGTCACGATAAGTGATTGTAAATTTAGATTAGTGGTGGTGTATGGGCCACAGGTGGTGGCAGACAGGAATGAGATGGTGGACTGTCTGACACCCCTGTGTGTCACAAATAGGAAATTAGTGATAGGGGGGGATTTTAATACAGATTTAGGAAGAGGGGGGGATAACAGTGCAGGCGCCATTGCTAGGCTAATGGCTTGCCATGGTCTGGTAGATGGTGGTATGCACACTACTCCGACGGTCCTACATGGCGTAACTCCAGGGGGGTTGAGCAGAGGCTAAATTATATTTTTGTACCCAGGTCTTTGGGAAAGTTGTCTGGGCGGCTGTTGCCTGTTTTCTTTTCGGATCACGACGGGGTGCTCCTGCAGGTGGGGTCGCCAGTCTGCCTCTTTGGTAAGGGGTACTGGAAGCTAGATCGGGATGTGCTGGAGGAGCAGGCTTTTGTTGACAGGTTTTATGTTTTCTTTAGGAGGCTTGAGGGTCTCCGGTCCATGTGCGAGGGGGTGTTAGAGTGGTGGGAATTAGTTAAGGTGAGGATTAGGGCTTTTATAATAGGGTATTGCAAGAGGAAAAAAAGGGAGGAGAGGAGGGAGGTGGATCGTATCCAAAGGTTAATTGAACTCGAATACGAGGCAGGCAACCTCGGCGGGTCGTTTGACTGGGAGAGATCCTCAACCCTAAAGGCGCAGCTCAGGGAGTTGCAGGAGCGGAAGGCTCAAGCTTTCCTGGAGCGTGCGCATAGTGGCTTTCTAGAACATAATGAGACTTGTTCTGCTATGTTCTTTAAGTTGGTTAGGGCAAGACAGAGTAGGAAGGTAATGCATGGTGTTAGGGAAGAAAATGGTAGTATAGTTAGAGAACCAGAGGATATGGTCAGGGTGACAACTGATCATTTCCAAGGTTTATTTAAGAAAAGGGAAATAGATGTAGAGCAGGGAAATGTGTTTTTAGAACACTTGTCCAGGCGGTTGCCATTAGAGAATTAGAGAAGTGATGGAGGCCCAGATCTCACTAGAAGAGGTTGAGAGCGCTCTTAGGAGGATGGGAAAAGGGAAGGTGCCTGGGGTGGATGGGCTGCCGGCTGAGTTTTATCCCAAGTTTTGGGGTATACTTGGACCAGTGGTCCTCGAAGTCTTGAAGGCCATCCTTGAGACGGGGGTCCCGGGGGGATCAATGGCTGTTTGTGTGCTGTCACTTTTATATAAGAAGGGGGAAGTAACTGACCTTGGCAACTGGCGGCCGTTGACCATGCTGTGTGTAGATTACAAGCTACTTGCAAAGGTTTTAGCAGACCGGATGCGCACAGCCCTTCCCTACGTCGTTCATGAGGATCAGACGTGCGGGGTAGAGGGCCGCTCTATTAGATGGAACCTACAGTTAATCAGGGACTCCATCGCTTGGGTTGAAGATAGAGGACTGCCTTTTATGGTAGCAGCGCTAGATCAGGCGAAAGCCTTTGATCGCGTGAATAGATCCTTTTTATTCAGAGTGTTAGGTCGATTAGGATTTGGGGAGAAGTTTATAGGATGGATTCGTACATTATATGTCGGAGCGGGGTGCCGAGTTAGTGTAAATAGTTGGGTGACGTTTTTGACCTCTCGTCTGGGGTCAGGCAGGGGTGCCCACTCTCGGCTCTCCTCTTCGTTCTATACATGGAGCCTCTGGGGGCTGCCATTAGGGCAGACACAGGGGTGGAAGGTCTGCTGATCCCTGGAAGTGGTGTTAAGCGTGTTAAGATGACGCAGTACGCCGACGACACTTCCTTGTTGTTGTGCAAAGACTCGTGCCTGACAAGGTCCCTTGCCATCTTTGGGGATTTCACTCGAGCGTCGGGAGCAGTTCTGAACCATGCAAAGTCTTCCGTCAAGTTTTTCGGAAGATGGCGCGGTAGAACGGATGTGCCTGGGGGGTTATCTCTCTGTGAGGGGGCCCTGAGGATTCTCGGGGTCCATTTTGAGACCTCCGGCTCAGCGACGCTAAACTGGAACATGCGTATCGCAGTGGTACAGAGGAAGCTAGCAATGTGGAAAGCTAGGTATTTGTCTTTTATGGGCAAAGTCCTGGTCCTAAAGGTGGATGTGTTGCCGTCGCTTTTGTATTTGGCATACATCTACCCATTGCCGGCTTGTCTGAGAAGGCCTCTAGTGAAGCTTGTGTTTCAGTTTATGTGGAGTGGCAGGTATGAGTGGGTCGCCAGGGCACGCATGATCTGTCCCATCGGGGAGGGAGGTAGGGGGGTACCACATTTCCCCCTCAAGCTGGACACAATTTTTGTTTATTTCTTGTTAACGGAGCTTGCTCAGCCAGTGATACACCCGTCCGTTTACCTCCTGCGGGTATTTTTCTCGTATCAGGCGAGAAGCATAATGGTGTGGTCTAACACGGGTCCTCGGGCAGAACAACTGCCGTGGCACTTTGGTCATGCGGCCAAGTGGCTGCGTGCGCACCCAGAGGTTGAAGTTGCCCGAGTAGGTTTAGATCATAGGCACCTGTACGAGGAGGTCAGAAAGGCAGAGAGTCCGGCGCCTGTAGTAGGCATCTCGGAAGTGGTCTGGGAGGGAGTGCAGGTGAGGGGTCTGGACAACAGGCTCAAGGACCTGAATTGGTTGAGCCTTCATAAGTGTTTGCCGGTACGTTCCATCTTGTACCGGTATAGTTTAGTGCAATCCCCCACCTGTCCAAGATCCTCTTGTGGCAGGGAGGAGACTGTGCGCCATGTCTTTTGGGACTGTGCCTTTGCTGGAGTAGTATGGGCTAGGGCACGGGTGTTGTTAGGTTTGGTAAAGGGGGATTTTGTATTGACGTGGGCCAGGTTAGAGAGGGGTGTAGGGAGAGCGAGAGGGACGGATAGGGACAGGTTTCTGCTCTGGCTTCTCATTAGTCTCTTTAAACGGGGGCTGTGGGAAGCAAGGCTGAACATGGAGAAGACAGGGAGAGATTGGGGGGTGGAAGGGATAGTGAGGAGAGTGGAAGGAGATTTGAGGGGAGGATGAAGAGGGAGGAGAGGAAGTGGGGGCAGCATGCTGCTCGGGAGAGGTGGAAGGGGGGTTTAGGGCTGGGTGTCATTTAGATTTGTAAGAGGATAGATTAGGGACAGGGAGATAGGGGAAGGTATTTTGTAGGGTGACGGGGAGGGAAGATGCTCCCCTGAGGTTTTGTTTGGGGTTTATGTTTAGTTTAATTTAATTAGTTTAATTAAAAATACCATTATTTGAGTATGTATGTAAATTATGAGTTGTAAAGAATGAATGGTATTGATGATAATAAATTAATTTTTATAAAAAAAAGATAGGCTGTATTTAGGTTTCACGTTCCGTTTTGTTGTTTTTGTATTTGTATCAGTTATTTTATGTAATCGTCATTTTGTTTTCATTAAAAAACATGAGTAACCAACACGCTGCATTTCGGTCCGACTTTCTTGCGACAAACGAAGAACGTCGTTACAGAATCACCCACCACACACGGACCGAGCAGCGTGTTAACAGGCAGCTGGAGCAGCGAAGGGAGGACGTTATGGACAGCAGAGGCTTGGAGTATACGACGTGGGAAGAAATAGACAGGTGGGCGGCCGACCCAGAGAGAGTGCCGGAGCCCGCCTGGGATTCACTGGAGCAGTGCGAAGAGGGCTATAGGTACTGGAACTGGTGGTACTGGATCGAGGACACGCACAGGAAGCCTGGTGCGGGGAGCTACCATCGGAGGACTGGTGTGTGAAGGTGGCACAGGATGGACTGGACCGTGAAGGTGTACTGGAGAGCCTGAGAGCAGGACTGGCACAGGACGTGCAAGGCTAGGCAGGTACTCAGGAGGCCTAGTGCGTGAGGCTGGCACATTTTTCACCAGCCGACTAACACGCACCTCAGGACTAGTATGGAGCGCTGACCCAGGTGCCATTAAATCCCCGACACGCTCCGTCGGACGAATCTTGTACTTAAAGCACCAAACTAGCAACTCCCTCATTACTCTCTCCTCCAATTTCCCCATTAACTCCTTCACAGTCTCTGTTTCGCTCACCTCCAACACCGGTTCTGGTCTCCTCCTTGGCTCCTCACGATAAACAGGGAGAGTTGGCTCAGGTCTGTCTCCTGACTCAGCCACTCTCCCTCTGAGCCCCCCCCCAAGAAATTTTTGGGGCTGATTTTCGGGTTTCGCTCTGCGCCGCCGTGTCTTTCTTTTCGACTCCATATGTACAGGTAATATATGCAGGTAATATGTGCAGGTAATATATGCAGGTAATATGTACAGGTAATATATGCAGGTAATATGTACAGGTAATATGTACAGGTAATATGTACAGGTAATATGTACAGGTAATATGTACAGGTAATATGTACAGGTAATATGTACAGGTAATATGTACAGGTAATATGTACAGGTAATATATGCAGGTAATATGTGCAGGTAATATGTGCAGGTAATATGTGCAGGTAATATATGCAGGTAATATGTACAGGTAATATATGCAGGTAATATGTACAGGTAATATGTACAGGTAATATGTACAGGTAATATGTACAGGTAATATGTACAGGTAATATGTGCAGGTAATATGTGCAGGTAATATGTGCAGGTAATATGTGCAGGTAATATATGCAGGTAATATGTGCAGGTAATATATGCAGGTAATATGTACAGGTAATATATGCAGGTAATATATGCAGGTAATATGTGCAGGTAATATATGCAGGTAATATGTGCAGGTAATATATGCAGGTAATATATGCAGGTAATATATGCAGGTAATATATGCAGGTAATATGTGCAGGTAATATATGCAGGTAATATATGCAGGTAATATGTGCAGGTAATATAAGGTAATATATGCAGGTAATATGTGCAGGTAATATATGCAGGTAATATATGCAGGTAATATGTGCAGGTAATATATGCAGGTAATATGTACAGGTAATATATGCAGGTAATATATGCAGGTAATATGTGCAGGTAATATATGCAGGTAATATGTACAGGTAATATGTGCAGGTAATATGTGCAGGTAATATATGCAGGTAATATGTGCAGGTAATATATGCAGGTAATATGTGCAGGTAATATGTGCAGGTAATAATATGTGCAGGTAATATGTGCAGGTAATATAGGTAATATGTACAGGTAATATATGCAGGTAATATGTGCAGGTAATATGTGCAGGTAATATGTGCAGGTAATATATGCAGGTAATATGTGCAGGTAATATATGCAGGTAATATGTGCAGGTAATATGTACAGGTAATATATGCAGGTAATATATGCAGGTAATATGTGCAGGTAATATGTGCAGGTAATATATGCAGGTAATATGTGCAGGTAATATATGCAGGTACTATGTGCAGGTAATATGTACAGGTAATATGTGCAGGTAATATGTGCAGGTAATATATGCAGGTAATATGTACAGGTAATATATGCAGGTAATATATGCAGGTAATATGTGCAGGTAATATGTGCAGGTAATATATGCAGGTAATATGTACAGGTAATATGTGCAGGTAATATATGCAGGTAATATGTACAGGTAATATGTGCAGGTAATATATGCAGGTAATATGTGCAGGTAATATGTGCAGGTAATATGTACAGGTAATATATGCAGGTAATATGTGCAGGTAATATATGCAGGTAATATGTGCAGGTAATATGTGCAGGTAATATATGCAGGTAATATGTGCAGGTAATATGTGCAGGTAATATGTGCAGGTAATATGTGCAGGTAATATGTGCAGGTAATATGTGCAGGGTGCAGGTAATATGTGCAGGTAATATGTGCAGGTAATATGTGCAGGTAATATGTGCAGGTAATATATGCAGGTAATATGTGCAGGTAATATGTGCAGGTAATATGTGCAGGTAATATGTGCAGGTAATATATGCAGGTAATATGTGCAGGTAATATGTACAGGTAATATGTGCAGGTAATATGTGCAGGTAATATATGCAGGTAATATGTGCAGGTAATATATGCAGGTAATATGTGCAGGTAATATGTACAGGTAATATATGCAGGTAATATATGCAGGTAATATGTGCAGGTAATATATGCAGGTAATATGTGCAGGTAATATATGCAGGTAATTTGTGCAGGTAATATGTGCAGGTAATATGTGCAGGTAATATATGCAGGTAATATGTGCAGGTAATATAAGGTATGTGCAGGTAATAAGGTAAGGTAATATGCAGGTGCAGGTAATATGTGCAGGTAATATGTGCAGGTAATATGCAGGTAATATGTGCAGGTAATATGTGCAGGTAATATATGCAGGTAATATGTGCAGGTAATATGTGCAGGTAATATGTGCAGGTAATATGTGCAGGTAATATGTGCAGGTAATATGTGCAGGTAATATGTGCAGGTAATATGTGCAGGTAATATGTGCAGGTAATATATGCAGGTAATATGCAGGTAATATATGCAGGTAATATGTGCAGGTAATATATGCAGGTAATATGTGCAGGTAATATGTGCATATGTGCAGGTAATATATGCAGGTAATATGTGCAGGTAATATGTACAGGTAATATGTGCAGGTAATATGTGCAGGTAATATATGCAGGTAATATGTACAGGTAATATGTGCAGGTAATATGTGCAGGTAATATATGCAGGTAATATGTACAGGTAATATATGCAGGTAATATGTGCAGGTAATATATGCAGGTAATATGTGCAGGTAATATATGCAGGTAATATGTGCAGGTAATATGTACAGGTAATATGTACAGGTAATATGTGCAGGTAATATATGCAGGGTACAGGTAATATATGCAGGTAATATGTGCAGGTAATATATGCAGGTAATATGTGCAGGTAATATATGCAGGTAATATGCAGGTAATATGCAGGTAATATGTGCAGGTAATATATGCAGGTAATATGTGCAGGTAATATGTACAGGTAATATGTGCAGGTAATATGTGCAGGTAATATGTGCAGGTAATATGTGCAGGTACAGGTAATATGTGCAGGTAATATGTGCAGGTAATATATGCAGGTAATATGTGCAGGTATATATGCAGGTAATATGTGCAGGTAATATGTACAGGTAATATGCAGGTAATATGTGCAGGTAATATATGCAGGTAATATGTACAGGTAATATATGCAGGTAATATATGCAGGTAATATAGGTAATATATGCAGGTAATATGTGCAGGTAATATAGGTAATATGTGCAGGTAATATGTGCAGGTAATATGTGCAGGTAATATGTGCAGGTAATATGTGCAGGTAATATATGCAGGTAATATGTGCAGGTAATATATGCAGGTAATATGTGCAGGTAATATGTGCAGGTAATATGCAGGTAATATATGCAGGTAATATGTGCAGGTAATATATGCAGGTAATATATGCAGGTAATATGTGCAGGTAATATATGCAGGTAATATATGCAGGTAATATAGGTATATATGCAGGTAATATGTGCAGGTATATATGCAGGTAATATATGCAGGTAATATGTGCAGGTAATATATGCAGGTAATATGTGCAGGTAATATGTGCAGGTAATATATGCAGGTAATATGTGCAGGTAATATGTGCAGGTAATATATGCAGGTAATATGTGCAGGTAATATAGGTAATGCAGTGCAGGTAATATGTGCAGGTAATATGTGCAGGTAATATGCAGGTAATATGTGCAGGTAATATATGCAGGTAATATGTGCAGGTAATATATGCAGGTAATATGTGCAGGTAATATGTACAGGTAATATGTGCAGGTAATATATGCAGGTAATATATGCAGGTAATATGTACAGGTAATATATGCAGGTAATATATGCAGGTAATATATGCAGGTAATATATGCAGGTAATATATGCAGGGTATATGCAGGTAATATATGCAGGTAATATGTGCAGGTAATATATGCAGGTAATATGTGCAGGTAATATGTGCAGGTAATATGTGCAGGTAATATGTGCAGGTAATATATGCAGGTAATATGTGCAGGTAATATATGCAGGTAATATGTGCAGGTAATATATGCAGGTAATATGTGCAGGTAATATATGCAGGTAATATGCAGGTAATATATGCAGGTAATATGTGCAGGTAATATATGCAGGTAATATGTACAGGTAATATATGCAGGTAATATATGCAGGTATGTGCAGGTAATATGTGCAGGTAATATATGCAGGTAATATATGCAGGTAATATATGCAGGTAATATGTGCAGGTAATATATGCAGGTAATATAGGTAATATATGCAGGTAATATGTGCAGGTAATATATGCAGGTAATATGTGCAGGTAATATATGCAGGTAATATATGCAGGTAATATGTGCAGGTAATATATGCAGGTAATATGTACAGGTAATATATGCAGGTAATATGTGCAGGTAATATATGCAGGTAATATATGCAGGTAATATATGCAGGTAATATGTGCAGGTAATATATGCAGGTAATATGTGCAGGTAATATGTACAGGTAATATGTACAGGTAATATGTATGCAGGTAATATATGCAGGTAATATGTACAGGTAATATGTGCAGGTAATATATGCAGGTAATATGTACAGGTAATATATGCAGGTAATATATGCAGGTAATATGTGCAGGTAATATATGCAGGTAATATATGCAGGTAATATATGCAGGTAATATGTGCAGGTAATATGTGCAGGTAATATGTACAGGAAATATGTGCAGGTAATATATGCAGGTAATATGTGCAGGTAATATATGCAGGTAATATATGCAGGTAATATGTGCAGGTAATATATGCAGGTAATATATGCAGGTAATATGTGCAGGTAATATGTGCAGGTAATATGTGCAGGTAATATATGCAGGTAATATGTGCAGGTAATATGTGCAGGTAATATGCAGGTAATATGTGCAGGTAATATATGCAGGTAATATGTGCAGGTAATATGTGCAGGTAATATATGCAGGTAATATGTGCAGGTAATATGTGCAGGTAATATGTGCAGGTAGGTAATATGTGCAGGTAATATATGCAGGTAATATGTGCAGGGTGCAGGTAATATGCAGGTAATATGTGCAGGTAATATATGCAGGTAATATGCAGGTAATATGTGCAGGTAATATGTGCAGGTAATATGTACAGGTAATATGTGCAGGTAATATGTGCAGGTAAGGTAATATGTGCAGGTAATATGTGCAGGTAATAGGTAATATGTGCAGGTAATATGTGCAGGTAATATATGCAGGTAATATGTGCAGGTAATATATGCAGGTAATATGTGCAGGTAATATATGCAGGTAATATGTGCAGGTAATATATGCAGGTAATATGTGCAGGTAATATGTGCAGGTAATATGTACAGGTAATATGTGCAGGTAATATATGCAGGTAATATATGCAGGTAATATGTGCAGGTAATATGCAGGTAATATGTGCAGGTAATATGTACAGGTAATATGTGCAGGTAATATGTGCAGGTAATATGTGCAGGTAATATGTGCAGGTAATATATGCAGGTAATATGTGCAGGTAATATGTGCAGGTAATATGTGCAGGTAATATATGCAGGTAATATGTGCAGGTAATATATGCAGGTAATATATGCAGGTAATATGTGCAGGTAATATGTGCAGGTAATATGTGCAGGTGCAGGTAATATGTGCAGGTAATATATGCAGGTAATATGCAGGTAATATGTGCAGGTAATATGTGCAGGTAATATGTGCAGGTAATATATGCAGGTAATATGTGTGCAGGTAATATATGCAGGTAATATGTGCAGGTATATGCAGGTAATATGCAGGTAATATATGCAGGTAATATGTGCAGGTAATATATGCAGGTAATATATGCAGGTAATATGTACAGGTAATATATGCAGGTAATATGTGCAGGTAATATGTGCAGGTAATATGTGCAGGTAATATGTGCAGGTAATATATGCAGGTAATATATGCAGGTAATATGTGCAGGTAATATGTGCAGGTAATATGTGCAGGTAATATATGCAGGTAATATGTGCAGGTAATATATGCAGGTAATATGTGCAGGTAATATGTGCAGGTAATATGTGCAGGTAATATGTGCAGGTAATATGTGCAGGTAATATATGCAGGTAATATGTGCAGGTAATATATGCAGGTAATATGTGCAGGTAATATATGCAGGTAATATGTGCAGGTATGTGCAGGTAATATATGCAGGTAATATGTACAGGTAATATGTACAGGTAATATGTGCAGGTAATATATGCAGGTAATATGTACAGGTAATATATGCAGGTAATATGTGCAGGTAATATATGCAGGTAATATGTGCAGGTAATATGTGCAGGTAATATGTGCAGGTAATATGTGCAGGTAATATGTGCAGGTAATATGTGCAGGTAATATATGTATGCAGGTAATATGTACAGGTAATATGTACAGGTAATATGTGCAGGTAATATGTGCAGGTAATATGTACAGGTAATATGTGCAGGTAATATGTGCAGGTAATATGTGCAGGTAATATATGCAGGTAATATGTGCAGGTAATATGTACAGGTAATATGTACAGGTAATATGTACAGGTAATATGTACAGGAAATATGTGCAGGTAATATGTACAGGAAATATGTGCAGGTAATATGTACAGGTAATATGTACAGGTAATATGTGCAGGTAATATGTACAGGTAATATGTACAGGAAATATGTGCAGGTAATATGTACAGGTAATATGTACAGGTAATATGTGCAGGTAATATGTACAGGTAATATGTACAGGTAATATGTGCAGGTAATATGTGCAGGTAATATGTACAGGTAATATGTGCAGGTAATATATGCAGGTAATATGTACAGGTAATATGTGCAGGTAATATGTACAGGTAATATGTACAGGTAATATGTGCTGGTAATATATGCAGGTAATATGTACAGGTAATATGTACAGGTAATATGTACAGGTAATATGTACAGGTAATATGTACAGGGAATATGTACAGGTAATATATGCATGTAGGCGGTGGCAACCCATCATTCAGGTTGGGTTTTGAGCCCTACATTTTAAGCTAAAAAAAAGGTTGCCTGTTTTTCATGTTATTTTGGAATTAATATGTGTCATATATCAGTTTGCAAAAATAAGTTCATAAAGCCGCATACAAACATGGTCTCTTTTATTTGTATTTTTTTAGTAAGACAGCTCCAAAACGCAGGTGCAGCTCAGTGCTTTATGTGGTGGTGGGGCAGCCAGCGGAAAATACGTAGCGTAGGGGTTGGTAATGTTCTCTAGTTGCGCCGTGATTGGCTCAGTGTTCTGTCACTCATGGGGAGACTACATCACCGCCAAATCTAAGGGTAGAGCAACATTGGCCATGCTATCAATCCAGCATGAATTCTGCCGTGCTCAAAACAACTGTTAACTCGGATCTGGGAAATCTGACTTCAGTGAGTTCAAGACAACTGGGAACTCGGGAAACAATTGAGCTCTGACTGGGAAAATACGTTTTGAACGGTCATCCAGCTCGGAATTGTAAATCGGGAACTTGGGCTTCTTTCTCGATCTACGACCAGAAGATCACTGATGTTATCATTATTCGACCTTGTTTTTTTCAGAGTTCCCAGTTGTCTTGAAAGCACCATAAATTCAGAAAATGCCAGACTTTGATGACAAAGTTTGATGACAAAATTTTCCAATGAAGGACCGCCGCTCCACCTTCCTGTTCAAGTGAGCACAACACAACAAGATGAGTCCAGAAATGTATTGTATACTGATGCATAAATTATGTAATATGCCAGGGAAATATGTATACTGTAGCTAAGAAAGTAATACTAAGTGTATGTTGTGTAGTAAGTTGTTAGTAGCCCATGTGCCTCACCCTAATAATTTGGTTTATTTTCACCTCTTAATTTCACCTACTGTTCTGACTTGGTGGGTCACATGTAGCCTATAACCTGTTTTAGAGAAATGTAATCATTGCATTTTATTTACACATTATTTTACCAGGTAAGTTAACTGAGAACACGTTCTCATTTGCAGCAACGACCTGGGGAATAGTTACAGGGGAGAGGAGGGGGATGAATGAGCCAATTGTAAACTGGGGATTATTAGGTGACCGTGATGGTTTGAGGGCCAGATAGGGAATTTAGCCAGGACACCGGGGTTAACACCCCTACTCTTACGTTAAGTGCCATGGGATCTGTAATGACCTCAGAGAGTCAGGACACCCGTTTATCGTCCCATCCGAAAGACGGATATTGTAAGAGCATTCACTGTCTGCTTATATGCTCCCTTTTCTTATCCTACGGTTCTGACTTGGTGTACAGGGAGAATAATGTAAGAACGGGCCATGTTCTGAATTCTGTTGCTGTACATTTCAAAAGTGCTGAATAAATAGTTACATTGACTACGTCCGTCTAAGCTCGCTCATTAATGTCTTAATCAAAATTACAGATTGCCTCTTATCCGCTTGTCATCCCCTTGTGCCATATGTTTGTATATCTCAATTGTCAGTAGAAACCACATTTGTTTAAGCAAGGCAGCCATATCAGCTATGCTTTTTTTAAAGGCAGTAAATGAGGCTGAATGAACCGTTGCCAGACAAGGCTCTGCTGATAGCCAGGTGTAGCAGCGGTAAGGTGATGGGAATGCTGTTGGCCCTAACAGTTTGTGGATACCATGTGTCACCGTTATAGTGCAATTAATGTATTGTTTAGTGTTGTGTAGTAGCTTTGCTGGCATGCACCCACCCCCCCAAAAAATGTGTTTGCCCCACCAAGATGTACATGCTAAAATCGCCGCTGCATGTAGGTAGGGGTAAAGGTGACTAGGCAATCCGGATAGATAATAAACAGAGTAGCGTATGTGAAGAATGTTAAAGTGTGTCGATGTGTGAGTGTGTGTTGCGTCAATGGGTGCGTTCGTAAATTCACTCTGGCTATCTACTCCGATTTCAGAGCCCCCTCTGCTGGTGCCAGAGCGCAGAATAACTGAGGAATTTACCTACGCTCAAAACCCCTTGAATATGACAAGTGTCAGTAAACCTCGGAGAAAAATCATAATTCAATTGTTGCCAGCAGCAACGTTACAGTCACCAACGCTCTGGATAACATGAACCCGTCTAATCAGCTCTGCTTGGGCGAGTAAAATGGTCAGCTGTTCTCTCATTTGTGTCTGGAAGTAGCTAGCAAGTTAGACAACGTTAGCCAGTTAGCTTGGGTGCCGTTTTGAGGTCAGAACGCTCAGATCAACCCAGAATTGACTCCTCGGCCAGAACGTCCAGTGTGCGCTCTGAACACTCCGGAGCAAAAACGCTCTGAATTTACGAACGCACCCAACATGTTTGAATTGTGTCACTATTTCTATTTAATTTGGTATCTTCTCTTTAACTCTGTATTGTTGGTATAGGACCCGTAAGTAAGCACTTCACTGTTAGTCTACACCTGTTGTCTACGAAGCATCTGACAAATACAATTTGACTTGATTTAATCTCAGCTACAAGTATTTTCTTAGTGACTACTAGTAATAACCTAGAGGAAGAAAAAAACCGCACACCTATTTAGGCGAGGTGCTGGCTAGCGGAGTAGAAAACGTGAAAATAAAAGAGGGCCGCACACTAGGAGCTCAGACAGCCAAGCTGTCTTCATCAGGGTATAATCACAAACACTGCGGGATGACTCGTTTATATAGTGTCAAAAGACACAGGTGTCTGTAATCATGGCCAAGAGTGGCCTAATATCATTGGTTAATTATCTAATATTAAAATGGCATACAAAGAACAGCATACAAACAACAAATGGATAGCATACGATCATAAACTCATTTTCGACTACACAAGCTTACAAACAATTACAATGGCAAAGTCACAATAATGGCTTCAGATCAAAGTCTACGTTGAGACCGAAGGGAGAAAGGGTCTTTAATTAAGTTAAAGATCCAGGCAGCCTCTCGTTTTAACAATAAATTATCAAGGTCACCCCCTCTCCTAGGGAGGGTGACATGTTCGATGCCAATATAACGCAGAGACGAAATCGAGTGGCCTGCCTCCAAGAAGTGGGCCGCAACTGGATAAGTAAAGTGTTTACACCTTATGGTGCTACGATGCTCTAAGATACGTACTTTTAATTCGCGCTTTGTTTTACCCACAATTTTTACCACAAGGACAAGTTATAAGATAAATAACTGCCTTAGTGGAGCACGTAATAACACCTTTTATTGGGATCGATTTCCCTGTTTGTGGGTGTTTGAGGGATCTACATTTATAAGTGCATTGAGCACAGCCATGACATTTGTAATTTCCATCCAGTAGGGGCGCAAATAGACGTTGTTCAGGAATATCTTGGGGGTGGTAAATCAGAGTGGACCAATTGGTCTCTAAGATTTCTGCCCCGCCAGAATAAGACCAAGGGAAGGTTCGAAAACACATTACCGAGACTTTCATCGGATTTTAGAATGTTGCAATGTTTGAACGATTCCCTTAATTTGTTCAGAACGCTTTAAATAGCGGGTAGTTAGAACACAAGAATGCGTCTTTTTGCGAGACCGCCCTTGAAAAAGGTCATGTCTCGTTTTGTTTTTAATTTTCTCAATGGCAATATTAATCTGATCATTTTTGTAGCCCCTCTCCTTGAACTTTCTTTGCGTCTCAGACATATTTCTGTCAATCTGTTTTTTGCAAAATCTTTTGATTCGACAGAATTGGCTGTAGGGCAAATTATTTTTCAAGCGAAGTGGGTGCCAACTATCAGCCCTCAATAAACTGTTACGATCAGTAGGCTTCCTGTAAAGCTCGGTGGTAATCTATCAACGTCAAAATAAAAGCTTCGGGTGGATGTTGCCTAACCATAACCTTTTAAAACTTCCAACAGAAGACCATGATAGCCAGGCAGAGCCACGTCAAGCCCATTTTATAGACCTGTGGCGTCCTCTAGTGGCGAAAATAAGGACGTGAATCAAGTGGGCGGAGATAGAACTGGCAAGGATATGGAGATTTTTTTTTTTACATTGAACAAATTCAAACGCTTTTCCTGGAAATTCTACGGAACCCGCCACAACTTCACCACATGACATTTCAGAAAGAAAATGCGACACTCCTTCCCCGAACACTGGAAGGCCTAGATTCCATTCAATGGCCGCGGTTACTTAACCAATATTTAATTAAATATCACAGACAGGACATTTTGGACCCTGGCACCACCGAGAAAGATACAACTTCAAGCCACATGTAGGTTTTGATCACGTTTTAGAAGAGTAAAAAGGTTGAACCGAAAGCAGCACATCAGCCCGTCACTAGGCGATTACAACATCGTCTACTCATACGGGGTTCCCGTAAACCCATCGTTATTGTAACCAGATGACCATATTGCAAACACTTTCGATATTACTAATTGTGAAAGGATAAAACACAGCTGGCAGAAACACAACATGCAAAATGCGTTTGCTACTTTTCCTAAAGCCTACGTCTTAGTAGTTTTAGGCAACGAATAGGAAACTTCGCATCTACCTTGTTACGTTGTAGTAGCCTGTGTAATAAATGTTTGGAACAATGCATCCTAATTAAGAGATGATTATGCGCGTTGGTTACCATCGTTGGACATAGCATACCAGTAGCCTATAAAGTAGGCATTAACTCAATACCATTCGTTCTAGATCTAATTTTGGCTAAACATTCTCTGATACGGCAATTCTGGTTAATTATGCAACATTATAAGCCTGTGTTAATTAGTCTATAACAGTAAAATCGTTTATCGTACCTGTTTGTGCATGCTGCTTTCTCATGGGAGGTGCCGTTGCTGCACACTGTAACAGAAAAAAAACGGCGTAACACATCTTCTTTCCACACGAATGACGTTCGTTCAGCCACGTAGCCTCCCAAAACCGTTCCCCAAATGAAGTAACAGCTGAATAATGTGTCAAAAATCCTTACTCCGTTTAGAAAATGTCGTCTTGCAGAAACTGTACACGCAGATACATTATGAAATCGTTGCTTGGGAGAGATGAGAGCATTTAGAGAATCAGCCATGGGCATGGCACAACGATTAGTCTCGTGTTGTTGCACAATTTCAAAGCTGTACAGTAATTTCTAATCTTGCATATCGTCTTCCAAAATGAATGTATAGCCCTCTCGCAGAATAATTGACCATTCCGTTTCAAAATCGCCAAGTACGTAGCTGCTACAACCGCCAGTATAGGCCACACGCATGTTCAATTCAAACAAGCCTTTAGATATCAATATATTTTAGGACACCGGGACCAAAGCGGCGATGGATACTAAGAAATTGCGCAGTTCTTAATCAATTGAAACGCATAGTGTTTCCCCAACTCTTCTGTTGTAATGGCTCTTATCTTCCTCCTCCCTCCCTCTCGCTCTCTCTCTCTTTCCCTCTCATGCAGGTTTATTTTTGGTGGACGAGTCTTGGCCATAAACTGCCAGCCTTATTACTCACTGGCAAACACACTGAAGGGCTTGCTGAAATGCCCTTAGCGCTCTATTCTTCAGAGCACAAATGACCCTGATTTTCCATTATTTGAGGGTTTGATCAATAATTTCTGCTATAATTTCAGTTGGACATAATGCAAGTCCATAAGGGGCATTTAGGATTTATAAAGTTATTTTATATAGTGATGTTTTCATAATAATGATTTCCTTTAGATAACATGCCAGTTCACCACCTTGGATACTAGTTAGTTTACTAAACACACTATCAAGGGTTAGCACATTGGATTTTACAAAACATTTTTCTAGGAATAGTGGATCTCGTTTTACAGCATTTAATTGAATAAGCAGACTGGAAAGGTTTGCTTCCAATAGAAAATGCCTCAAACAAACACCAGAGGAGTTCTGTAAAAGACGAGACAAGGTCTTTATTTTTACTATTGACCCTTTGAAACACACACACACACACACACACACACACACACACTCCTCTTCTTCAGAAAGTGTAATGCACAATAACGACTGTACATGTTACGTTGAGTTTTCTCATCTCAAATTAAAAATACGTTTCTCGCTTTCAACAAACAAGACTGAGCCAACACTTTCCCTTGCAACACTGCCTCAGAGGAACTTAAAAGCTTTCAACAAACAAGACTGAGCCAACACTTTCCCTTGCAACACTGCCTCAGGGGAACTTAAAAGCTTTCAACAAACAAGACTGAGCCAACACTTTCCCTTGCAACACTGCCTCAGGGGAACTTAAAAGCTTTCAACAAACAAGACTGAGCCAACACTTTCCCTTGCAACACTGCCTCAGGGGAACTTAAAAGCTTTCAACAAACAAGACTGAGCCAACACTTTCCCTTGCAACACTGCCTCAGGGGAACTTTAAAAAAAAAAAAAGCTAATTTGAATTCAGCATGTTGCTATGAGCTCCCGAACAACAACTGGTAGCACACGCACACACACACACACACAGCCCAGACCTGGGCCACATAAAGAGGCCCTTAACGGTCTCTCCATCTCTTTCAGAAGGCATTCCCACCTGAATACGGCCTTGAACTGGAGGGAGGCGCTCACTCCCTCCCTCCTTCACAACCGTTTCTTCTGTTTCCCTTTCTCCCCAGCCCCTCTCTTGGTTTCCCCTCCTTTGAATAACTTTGTGTTGAAGCCTGTTACAGTGTGTGTGTGTGTGCCTGTGCCTGTGTGTGTGTCAAGAGTGAGTACTCGCTCAGCAAATGTCTCTTGATTTAGTTCATTAGAATGCCCCTCCTACTTCCACTTTGAGAAAATGTGTTAGCATAAATATTTCCATCATCTCGTTAAGCACATTGTGTGTGTGTGTGTATGCACACAGTTTGCCATCCTGACATAAAATGTGCCAATCAGACATTTCAGCACTTTGCCAATCCTACAAACACAGAAAGTTGAAGCATATACACACACAGCAGGGTTTTTTTCTGGATCAAACAGGGGCTTAGGTGGTGGGTGTGGCAATGGGAGGAGTTGGCGCTGGATTTGAGATGGAGCTGAGAGAAAATGCAATTCTGTGCATTATGCCATGGCTAATGCAGTGTTCTTCTGCTGAAATGTAATAACAAAATCAATACTGCTAAATTAATTGTTTTTGGAATTTGAAATTCTTACTGACTGTCTTCTCTTTTATTTTGGGGATTGTTCATTCTCAAAGATTATATTATTAAAATATATATACATTTTCTCTCTACTTTCTATCCAAGGTTTTAGTAATTTAAGTTCACACTGAACGTGTTTTTCCATCCCAAGAAATAAACAATTTTTAGACATTAGGGCTTGAACTCCTTCTTGATCTTCCTTAGTGACATCTGGATGTTGTGAATGTCTCTCTGTGTTACTGTGTCTTCTGTGTGAAATGTTGTTTACCTGTGCAGGAATATACACTGCTCAAAAAAATAAAGGGAACACTTAAACAACACAATGTAACTCCAAGTCAATCACACTTCTGTGAAATCAAACTGTCCACTTAGGAAGCAACACTGATTGACAATAAATTTCACATGCTGTTGTGCAAATGGAATAGACAACAGGTGGAAATTATAGGCATTTAGCAAGACACCCCCAATAAAGGAGTGGTTCTGCAGGTGGGGACCACAGACCACTTCTCAGTTCCTATGCTTCCTGGCTGATGTTTTGTTCACTTTTGAATGCTGGCGGTGCTTTCACTCTAGTGGTAGCATGAGACGGAGTCTACAACCCACACTAGTGGCTTAGGTAGTGCAGCCCATCCATAATGGCACATCAATGCGAGATGTGGCAAGAAGGTTTGCTGTGTCTGTCAGCGTAGTGTCCAGAGCATGAAGGCGCTACCAGGAGACAGGCCAGTACACCAGGAGACGTGGAGGAGGGCAACAACCCAGCAGCAGGACCGCTACCTCCGCCTTTGTGCAAGGAGGAGCACTGCCAGAGCCCTGCAAAATGACCTCCAGCAGGCTACAAATGTGCATGTGTCTGCTCAAACGGTCCGAAACAGACTCCATGAGGGTGGTATGAGGGCCCGACGTCCACAGGTGGGGGTTGTGCTTACAGCCCAACACCGTGCAGGACGTTTGGCATTTGCCAGAGAACACCAAGATTGGCAAATTCGCCACTGGCGCCCTGTGCTCTTCACAGATGAAAGCAGGTTCACACTGAGCACATGTGACAGACGTGATAGTCTGGAGACGCCGTGGAGAACGTTCTGCTGCCTGCAACATCCTCCAGCATGACCGGTTTGGCGGTGGGTCAGTCATGGTGTGGGGTGGCATTTCTTTGGGGGGCCGCACAGCCCTCCATGTGCTCGCCAGAGGTAGCCTGACTGCCATTAGGTACCGAGATGAGATCCTCAGACCCCTTGTGAGACCATATGCTGGTGTGGTTGGCCCTGGGTTCCTCCTAATGCAAGACAATGCTAGACCTCATGTGGCTGGAGTGTGTCAGCAGTTCCTGCAAGAGGAAGGCATTGATGCTATGGACTGGCCCGCCCGTTCCCCAGACCTGAATCCAATTGAGCACATCTGGGACATCATGTCTCGCTCCATCCACCACCATCCATTTAGTTGCACCACAGACTGTCCAGGAGTTGGTGGATGCTTTAGTCCAGGTCTGGGAGGAGATCCCTCAGGAGACCATCCGCCACCTCATCAGGAGCATGCCCAGGCGTTGTAGGGAGGTCATACAGGCACGTGGAGGCCACACACACTACTGAGCCTCATTTTGACTTGTTTTAAGGACATTACATCAAAGTTGGATCAGCCTGTAGTGTGGTTTTCTACTTTAATTTTGAGTGTGACTCCAAATACACCTTCATGGGTTGATACATTTGATTTCCATTGATCATTTGTGTGATTTTGTTGTCAGCACATTCAACTATGTAAAGAAAAAAGTATTTAATAAGAATATATCAGTCATTCAGATCTAGGATGTTATTTTAGTGTTCCCTTTATTTTTTGGGAGCAGTGTATATATACAGTGGGGCAAAAAAGTATTTAGTCAGCCACCAATTGTGCAAATTCTCCCACTTAAAAAGATGAGAGGCCTGTAATTTTCATCATAGGTACACTTCAACTATGACAGACAAAATGAGAAAAAAAATCCAGAAAATCACATTGTAGGATTTTTAATGAATTTATTTGCAAATTATGGTGGAAAATAAGTATTTGGTCACCTACAAACAAGCAACATTTCTGGCTCTCACAGACCTGTAACCTCTTCTTTAAGAGGCTCCTCTGTCCTCCACTCATTACCTGTATTAATGGCACCTGTTTGAACTTGTTATCAGTATAAAAGACACCTGTCCACAACCTCAAACAGTCACACTCCAAACTCCACTATGGCCAAGACCAAAGAGCTGTCAAAGGACACCAGAAACAAAATTGTAGACCTGCACCAGGCTGGGAAGACTGAATCTGCAATAGGTAAGCAGCTTGGTTTGAAGAAATCAACTGTAGGAGCAATTATTAGGAAATGGAAGACATACAAGACCACTGATAATCTCCCTCGATCTGGGGCTCCACGCAAGATCTCACCCTGTGGGGTCAAAATGATCACAAGAATGGTGAGCAAAAATCCCAGAACCACACGGAGGGACCTAGTGAATGACCTGCAGAGAGCTGGGACCAAAGTAACAAAGCCTACCATCAGTAACACACTATGCCGCCAGGGACTCAAATCCTGCAGTGCCAGACGTGTCCCCCTGCTTAAGCCAGTACATGTCCAGGCCCGTCTGAAGTTTGCTAGAGAGCATTTGGATGATCCAGAAGAAGATTGGGAGAATGTCCTATGGTCAGATGAAACCAAAATAAAACTTTTTGGTAAAAACTCAACTCGTCGTGTTTGGAGGACAAAGAATGCTGAGTTGCATCCAAAGAACACCATACCTACTGTGAAGCATGGGGTGGAAACATCATGCTTTGGGGCTGTTTTTCTGCAAAGGGACCAGGACGACTGATCCGTGTAAAGGACAGAATGAATGTGGCCATGTATCGTGAGATTTTGAGTGAAAATCTCCTTCCATCAGCAAGGGCATTGAAGATGAAACGTGGCTGGATCTTTCAGCATGACAATGATCCCAAACACGCCGCCCGGGCAACGAAGGAGTGGCTAAATGGGATATATTTATTTTTTTATTTATTCGAAGGAGTGGTAAGAAGCATTTCAAGGACCTGGAGTGCCCTAGCCAGTTTCCAGATCTCAACCCCATAGAAAATCTTTGGAGGGAGTTTCAAGTCCGTGTTGCTCAGCAACAGCCCCCAAACATCACTGCTCTAGAGGAGATCTGCATGGAGGAATGGGCCAAAATACCAGCAACAGTGTGGGAAAACCTTGTGAAGTCTTATAGAAAACGTTTGACCTCTGTCATTGCCAACAAAGGGTATATAACAATGTATCGAGATAAACTTTTGTTATTGACCAAATACTTATTTTCCACCATAATTTGCAAATTAATTAATTAAAAATCCTACTATGTGATTTTCTGGATTTTTTTTCTTCTAATTTTGTCTGTCATAGTTGAAGTGTAACTATGACGAAATTTACAGGCCTCTCATCTTTTTAAGAGGGAGAACTTGCACAATTGGTGGCTGACTAAATACTTTTTGCCCCACTGTATGTAATGGACATATAATGGATTTCAATGGCAGAAAAATCCCTGCACAGGTAAACAAGATTTTACACAGAAGACACAGTAACACACAGAGACATTCACAACATCCAGATGTCACTAAGGAATATCAAGAAGAAGTTCAAGCACCCAGAGTTCTCATGGCACATTCATTCATACAGTCTGGGAGTGCCCTTTTGGCAATCAGTGGCTTCATCTATATCAAACATTTTGTCCAAATGCATTCCATGTCTTTGCAACGTGCTCCTGCTTAATGATGAGTTTTCACTTAACTTAACATACAGGTATAGAAGTAGTTGGCTTGCCAGACTAATAGCAGCCAAGAAAATGGTTGCCTTACGATACGATGGCAAGCCCCACACACTCTGCCACACCAGCAATGAATTTCCTCATTCCTGGTCGTAGCTCAACTTGAATGACCAATCTCTTGAATGCATGGCGCAAAGTCAGACAATGTTAATATGGACTACAACCCGTGGCAGTTTAAAATCACTTATTTGATGTACATTGCCTTCGGAAAGTATTCAGACCCCTTGACCTTTTCCACATTTTGTTACGTTGCAGCCATATTCTAAAATGTATTCATTTGTTCCCCCCCATCAATCTACACACAATACCCCCTAATGACAAAGCAAAAAATAATTTATAAAAATAAATAATGAAATATTACATTTACATAAGTATTCCGACCCTTAACTCAGTACTTTGTTGAAGCACTTTTGGCAGCGATTACAGCCTCAAGTCTTCTAGTGTATGTCGCTAAAAGCTTGGCACTCCTGTTTTTGGGGTGTTTTTCCCATTCTTCTCTGTAGATCCTCTCAAGCTCTGTCAAGTTGGATGGGGAGCGTCGCTACACAGCTATTTCCAGGTTTCTCCAGAGATGTTAGATCGGGTTCAAGTCGGGCTCTGGCTGGGTCACTCAAGCACAATCAGAGGCTTGTCCCAA